>NC_089878.1:38300000-38325000 GCF_040182565.1 Anser cygnoides
CCCGCTAAAGGAGCTCGACTTCCAGGAAAACTCCTCTACGGGTCTGATCCGCCTGCTCGTCCTTCGCAGTCGCTGCCGGGACTCGAGAGCAGAGACAGTCAGGCAGAACGCAATTTCACCTCCAGAGCGAAGTTGCGAGGAGTGAATAGCAGGGAATATGCTAATTTTTTTGCCCGATCTAGTCACAGCTACCCTCGAGTCCCACTGTGAAAGTTCACATTTAATAAGGTGTGATTAACGAATGCTCAAGGAAGCCAAAAACTGCGTGCTATGAAATGAAGGGGGGGATCTGGCAGGAAGGAAAATACAGGAGAAACCGCAGAAAGAATAACCCAAGTGACAGGGAAAGCAGTGGATGCCTGGAGATCGGAACCGCATTTCTTTTATGCCAGTTCCCTGCATTTGCACACGTACAGGTCTTCTTGGGTTTTGCTTCTTTTTCAGTAAAATCGAAAAGTCAAGCTCTACGTATTGAGTTATTGAAGTATTGCTTTTGTGATCTGTTTCCCAAATAGGCATTGCTGCCAATTTTATCTGCTGGCCAAAGGGAAGCTCTGGGCTTTGAGCTGCACACGACCATGAGCCAGGAGCCAGGAGGCGGCTGCCTTGTGACCCTGCACCACCTTTGTCACGGCGGGGAAATCCCAGCCTGAGCTCAGGAGATGTTAGCACCATCCAGTCAGTTACTCAAATTAGCCTAAAATCCCAAAGCAGTCTTGACCTAAGTGCTCGCCAAACCCTGGCGCTGCCCGCGGAAAGCCCAGCGGGGTGCTCCACGTGCGGGGGCTGCATCCCTGCCCCTCCTCAGCTCTCTTCCCGAGCCCACTTGGGGAACACGCTACGGTCCTTCTGCCAGTGTCGTGACACTCAGCAAGTGCTGCTGATTTGGGTCTTCTGTTTCTTGTAGACCTGTGGTTTGGTTCTGCACCTTTTCTCACGTCCTTCTCCTCACTGACCCGCTGCCCACGCTGTCCCAGTCCCTACCGCTGACTTACTTTTCCCTAAAATCCACAGGCTGACGCCTTGCCGTGTTCCAGTTCCCCACAGCGCCGCTCCTTCTCCGTTACTGCACGTTTCCTAATCTGCTGACTCATCCCTCACCCTCCTCGCCCCACACTTCAGGCTTTGCTCCATCCAGCCCAGCACATTTCCCTCCCTCGAACCAAAGCCATCCCAGCTGCTTCACGTCCCGCTGCCCGTGCCGTGCTCACCCCACCTGCCCGCTTCCCTCACCTTCACACGCGGCTGCACCTGCTGCTCCTGCTACCTCGCTCCCCCTGGCCAGCACAGAGGTAGCCTGCCAGGGAATCATCCATATTTTATAAATCAATGTAGGAACACGGAGATTAAAATACCTCGTATTTTCATATTCATTTATATTACTACTAAAAAGGCTCTATTTAGTCTCCCGTACCCATATTAAGGACTTTCTAGTCGTGATCTGAGGGAACGTGAGAGCCTGAGCAGAGTTCTTTGCTCAGACACCACACACCGTGCCGTAGCGGTGCTCAGCATGCATCTGTTACAACACTAATTGAAATAGGTTTTTAAATGGATCGGGTTTCCCAACATTTGCAGAGGAATTTTTTTTCCCCGTGTGCAAAACACGGTATTTTACCCACTCAGAAGAAGTGCCTACTCCCTACAATGCATTAGTGGGCCGTGAAATAAAGCTGCAGCGAGGTGTTTTACGCCGAGGATGGGGAGAGGTCTGCGGCCAGAGGTGGACGGGGAGAAGTCCACCTCTGTAGGTACTCCGCAAGAGCGCTGTCGTGGAGTATCATAGCATCGGTGGAGCAGAGGTGGGTCAAAAGGAAGCAGATTTGATCATCCCGCCCTCAAGGTTTCACCGAGTGCCACCTGAGATGACCTGTGTCACCCACAGGGGATGGAGCTAGCAGAGCGTTACCCGAGGCAGCTCGTGGAGGGCTCGTGAAACACGCCGGTGTCGTCGGGTGGATGCCTGACGTGCACACCACGTCTCGCAAGGAAACCAGGTGATAAATCTCTCTCAAATATCTGAAGGAAATGTTTGGACTTTTTACCATCTGCAATGAGGTTCCCACAGGAGCTCACGCTCAATTTACGGAGGGGGAAATTATAACTAATCTGTTTCCAAAGTCTCTAAAATTACATTTCTCTTAAAGAAAAAAAAAAAAGTCTCTAGCAGCAAGTATCTCTCAATCTTCCTGAGCTAAAAGTATGTGACTGAAAGGCTACACGTTTCCCATTTGCAGTGGTATAAAAGTCATACGACATCAGATCATAAGCTGTCACCGGCCCCAGACTAAATATCACCAATCCTTTGCCCGAAGCACAGGGGTCTTTCTTCTGCGGGAGGGGGGCAAATAGAAATCTCACTCTTTGGAGGCAAGGAGGAAACATTTTTGTGACAGCTTGTTTTTATTTTTTAAAGGCGGTTCTTTGAAGCTGCTTGGGGCTTTGTACGTTAGATGTGGTCCCAATGGAGGTGGATTAGCGGCCAGAGCACAGCAAAGCGGTCAAAGGTGCAAGATAAATGCAATTTATATATAATTGCTCAAGCTGCACCTGTTCTGTTTTGAATAGGAGACCTTGTCTACACAAGCACTGAATATATCCTTTTTTTTTTTCTTTATTTGAGTATAAAAAGGGGAATTCTAAACTTGCATCAGAGTAAAGCAAGAAAAAATAACCTTTAAATACCATGTAAATTTTTTATGAATCAAGCTCTAAATAAAGAAAACTCCTGAGCTGGGAATTCAAAATACTAGCCAGAGAGAGCTGATTTGCTACCAGGCTCAAGAACAATATTTAGTTTACAGAATCAATCTGGAAATAAAACTAGTGCTTGCATCAGCATGAAAGCTACAAAAATAAAAAAGAGGTCTTAATAAAATATACAGTGGAAAAGGAAAGGATGAAAGCACCAGCACAGCTATGAGGCCCTCAGCAGCCCACACAAGTAATAAAATAGAATATGATGTAATATAGAACAACAATGAAAGGATTTAAAATTTCTAGGTAGGATTCTGAAAAACCGTTTCCAGGTTTTGTTGTGGAGCAGGCAGGCTGCGAGTTCCCTTGCGAAGCTCCGACAAAGCCTTCGCTGGGGTGCAGCAGGCAGGGCCGTGGCGCTGCAGGACGGATGCCAGCCTTCAGCTTACCCCCGAATCAGCCCAGCCAAAGGGCTCTTGTCTCCTCTCCAGAAGCCAGGGTGTTTCTGCACGCCCAGGTGCTGCTGTTTGCTCTCCTGCTCGCCCCCCACTACGGCTTTCCCTGCTTATTACCTGCAAGGCAAAGATCTCCTGCTCGCCAAATGGCGCCGGTGCTGTGCCAGGAAGGGAACCGTCTTCTTCACCTGCAGCGAGCAAAGTGCCTTGCACTCTGTGCTGAGCAGCCTGCGCAAGTCTGAGGTTACACACCTGTGGATGAAGCGGCATGTGCACCACTGAGTTCAGTGTGCCCAGTGCTCGGATGGGTTCGTGAGACGCCCCAGGAAAATAATTCGAGCAGCGATCTCCTGGGCTGCCCACTGTGCTCTGCACCCTTGTTACAGCAGTGCGTCATCTCGTTCTAGCAAGACAGGATCTTGCGAGTCTCAAACTCTAAAATGGATGCGTAACTTCTCTTTAAATTAAAGGGCATCCCAAAATTAACTGGGCAGAATTTGGTCCTGCAGCAAGCGCCAGCCTCTACGCTAAATTGCAAATCAAGCAGAACCGTCGCAATTCCCTCACTGCGGTACCGCAATAAATCTTCCTTCTCCACGCGAAGTTAGAAGCTGTTGCAGAATACCGCTAATCCTGCATAAATTACAAACTATGGATTACAAAATTCAGACTCTTTTTTTCCCGAGAGAAGGCAGGCACAGTGTACAGGGGTGATCACAGAGAGCTCCTTGATCTGTGGCCACGTGGTCCTGTCAAAAACTCTTGGGTTGACAGAAAGCACTGGTCAAACCCTTACCCTTCTTTTTGCTCTGGCAGGGAAACTCAGCTCTACCACAGCACAGCACCTACAACATTCCCGTTTTCTCTTTTACAAGAGCTGGTTAGCACATAATGAAGGCAGCTCATGTAGGTTTACATGTCAATATTTCTTTTTTGCTCCAAAGAACCTCTCTGAAGTAAATCTTATGGGGCTGCAAAGCAGGAATGTGGACTTCTCCATCTAACTCCCTTAACCCACAGCAGTGGTTGCAAGAAGTACGTGGACCATAAAAAGCGGTGACAAAAAAAAAATCTAATTGCTCAAATGTCAGACAAAAAAAGATCTAAAAAAGCATACAGATTTTTAACATGGGAAAAAGGACATCATTATAAACAACACCCACTACTTGTGCTTTTCCAGGAAAGACAGGAAGTGCTCCGATTCCTCCTAAAATATTTTTTAATGAAGTAATAACGGACCACGATCAGCTGGTCAGAAAGCAGCAGCACGCTCAGAAGAAAAGCTTTTTCACCTTTTTAAGTTCCAAAAAATTGACTGAAAGATCTGGGCCTCCTCTCGCAACGACCCCAAAAGCAGAAGATGATATCACTTTCAGTTTGGTTCCTTCCATTGAATGCAGACTGCAGTGTTGCGCGTTATTAATGCAATCGCAAGCTTTTTCCACAACTATCAAATGAATCTGAAATCCACTTAAGATTCATGCTAAACCTTTAGCAAAAGTCCCAGTACCGTGTGCTTCCTGAAGGCTGTGAATGAGTTATGGAGGCTAGCCCAGCCAAGGTCTTCAGAGCTCCCAACCACCTCCATCTAACGTTAGCATGATGTGTGGGGCCTCAAGAAAGGCAAATGCGTCCTTAATAATACTTCACACTTTATATAGCAGGTTCCATCGGAGGATTTCAGCCTGCATGAATTAAGACTTACAACACCCCGGAGAGGTAGGCTGGTATCATTTCCCTCTATTTCAAAGAGAGACGAAGGTGAGAGAAAAATGAAGCAATTTGCTCAAATTCACAGAGGAAGTCTGTGGCAAGGCAGGCAAGAAGTCAGATCTCTCAGCCTCAACGCCTGTGCCTTTGCCACAAGCCCATCCTTCCTGCCTCTAAATGCCACACGAGAGCTCGATGATGTACTGTAGCTCTAGCGCATTAAATGTGACACCATATACACGTTCTGGATCATAAGGCTGAGTCCCATAAAATTGACGGACATACATTCAAGAAGCCAAGAGGGGCAGAAAGAAGAGAGGGAAGAGTTCCCGCGTCGTAGCTGTGTGATGTTTTTCGAAGCGGTAGGTTCCCATGCTACTTAAGGACCAGAACATATTTTTGCTTTTACAAATGCAGTTTATTTTGCAAATCAAGGTGATTGCACACATTTCAGCTTGTCAAATTTTCAGCCTTTCAACCATATGTCTGTCGACCTTATGGACTACCAACTTTATGGGATTCAACCATATGTCCAGATCCCAATATATATGAAGGCCAGTTCTAACATAAGAGCTTTACGGTAGTAGTGTAGTAAACCATAATGTCTGCAGATGGCTGTAATAAAATCATTCAGGAGAGGAAAGGTGCAGGGACGTAAAGCCTTCAAAGCTTCTTCTACAGAATAAACAATTTGATCTGAATAACGTAGTGGGAAGCACATTCCACCAGTGAACTAGCTGATCTAGTCCAAAATGTTGCTTTTAATTTTCTTTCCTAATCCCACGTGTATTTTAACTTCCTTTTTTATTTTCCTGTGTGGGATTAGCTTAAAATTTGGAAGAAAAGTATAAGAAGGAAAAATAACAAAGTAAAGAATTTTTTAAAGGCACAGTCCACTTCTGAATTGTAAATTTTTCATATGTGAAATGCCAAATGGTTATGCGCAGCCTGGAAGATGTATTAATAGAGAGGTATAGGGTTTTTACTGTCACATGGTGAGACTGAAGGATGATGTGACTTGCTTCATTTCCTGAAGCAGGACTCAGCTTTCAAAGTTAAGGAAAGTTTCCTCCTGAGTAAGCTTTTTCTAACTCTAGGAAGTTGAGTTTGGTTTATGTAGTGCTGCACAATAATTCACGTGATAATTCACATTCCCTTTGTACAGCATAACGTGATATCTCTATTATTTGGGGAGCTCCGGTCCTGTTTTCCCCTAGCTGAAACACGCTGAGCCGATGCATCTCCCTTGGAGAGCTTTTCATCCCCCGGGCTCATTCCTGTCCAGGCTGACAGCGGGGAAGGGAGTGGTGTCTGCACTGAGAACCACGGCCAGCACAGGTGCGATGGTGGGTCTTTCTCAAACCAAAATATTTTCTAAGCTGACAATCCGCAGTGAGCCTTGGCAAGTTTCCTTTAACTAGACGAAATCAGTTCCTACTTGGGAAGGACAGAAACCTTCCCTGAGCATTAACTGAGAAGTGAAAAAACGAAATGCAACCTGCCTCTGCTGCTGGCATGCCAAATCACAGCAAGAGCAACCTCTGCGATCTGTTTGCTTTCAGATAGCTCAGCCGGAGTGAGTTCTCGCGCCTCTAATGTCAGTGGAAATTTTCTATTGGATTAAATGGCCCAGGGTCTGATAGTGTCTAAGAAACAAGAAATACGCTGTCACTCTTCCTTCCCCTGCCAGACTTGTGTTGACCAAGATGTACTTTTTTTTTCTGAGTATTAGGGCCTGCCTGATATGAAGTGTGAACGTGTGAGACCTCACCCTGAGAGATGCTGAGCACCGCGATGGCCGCTGCATTCACACCTGGCAAGATTCACCCCCAAGTCTGTGGGGCCTTTTTTTTTAAAAAAATTTTTTTGTGAGCTGAAAGGACGTCAGAACAGAACCAAATAATCCAACAATCCCTCACTAAGAAAAGAAAAATGAAAAGTTGAACACATCTCGCCTGTTGAAAGGCTCAGCATATGCCCACCTTTACGTCCCACGAGCGCAGACGTTAAATGCAGTGAAGAGCATATGTAACACGCAGCGCAGCCGTACCTGTGTGCTCGTATTTGTGTCGCAGCAGGGAACTGCTCTTCTGGAATGTCTTGTCACATAAGTCACACGCGTACATGCCGCTTTCCGTCTTCTTGATCTTCTTTCGGGACAGACAGGAGTCGGAGTCTGTCATGTCGTCGAGGCCGGACATGTAGTCTGGGGTTCCATCAAGCAATTCTCCCTGCAAGAGAACCACCCGTCAGTGACACCCACATCCACAGCCGCACCTTCGTGTGCAGGAAACACCCAGCGAAACCTAAAATAATGCCCGGGGTTACTCATGGCCTCTCCTCGCTTAGGACCCTCTCATGGCAATGAAACTACGGCTGATGGAAGCTGTGGGCATAACAAGGAGCCTCGAACGCCTCTGTCTTGAACCAGCTTCAAAAACTTTCAGTCTTTGAGCACTCATCAATAGTATGATTAACATAAGCAAAGAGTATTTATCTTATAGGTACTCAATATTTTCAGAGAGGAAAATGCAAAGTGGAGGCTCTTCGTGGACAATAAAATAGTATTTTACAGGGGGAAGTGTAAGCAACAGCTGAGAGATCATTCCTTTCAAAACATTGAAACTTGGATATATTCTGTATCTGTAGAAAGGTTTTAATTGAATTTTATATTTAGGTACAAATGTTATTATTATGCAATCCATTTAAATGTATGTCTCCTGACTAAAGGCCTCAAGCTATATTTTTATATTTAATTTTGTAATTTGAAATAGGGAATATTAATAACACTTTTTATCAATGTTCTATCTATGTTAAAACAGCCTTCAGCATTAAGCAATAATGAATGTGGATCAGTAAATTATTAAATTTCTTGATATTTATTTTGTCTTGATCCAAAGAGAGTGCAAACTTGCATGATAACATACATTTCCATTTGCTATCACACAGTTCAGTTTTCTTAGACTAGGTTTGCACTAATTAATATTAGAGAAGATTAAATAGGCTTAAATACATTTACAAAGAGGGCAGATGTACTGTAAATTGGAATAGTGGAACAGCTGTTATGGAGGTGCAGTGCTATTTATGCTCCTATTGTGCAAAGAGGGATTACAGTCTGTAATGTAAAACCATACCTGATTTTCACATTTGAAACAATAAAACATTTACTAGTCAGTAAAATTACTAATAGACTATAATAGGACATAGGGGAACATGCACAAATGTAAAAAAAAAAAAAATTAATCTATAATCAGTTAATCTCATTTAACTAAATTCTGTACATTATATCCGAATACACCCAGCAAAAAGCTATAAAAGTAGGCGACTTTCTGTAGAACAGCTCTTTGCTACAGGCATGCAAGCAGCAAAATCCTGTACAACTCATGTATGGTCTCAGGGACCACCCAAGAAAAGAAACGAAGGTTGTACCCAGGCAAGATGTGTTGACCCACGTTAGGTGTCCCCAGAAAGACTTTGTTTGTAATTAAGGGTCCTAGCTGCTACCTCTCCAATTTCACTTAATCTCTGTTGTGTTTTTGTTTTGTTTTGTTTTTGTCGTCGTTTTTTTCCTGAAGCTTCTCCAGATGACTAGCAGGGATTTGAGGACTGGTAGTCTGGGAAGAGCGATGGGTGGGCTGAAGGAAGGGGCTGTGCTGAAGCAACATGTCAACGTGTCTCATGCCCCCCGACATTCACGAGTAGACAGAAAGCCTTTCCTGTGCACAGTGGGTGAGCCATTCCCCCCAAAAAAACATGGAGTAGGACACTTTCAAGACTTTCAATGGGCTACGGCTGTTAGAAGGCCAAACAGGCCTCTGCTTAGAGGGCTACGGCTTTGTGTCCAGATGTGGGGGTGATGCCCAAAGTTTCCTGCAGTTCTTTTTCTCCATTTTCCCCATGGGTTACGCTCACTGTGAGGGAAGCCCTGCAGAGGCTGATTTCCCTCAAGAGTTTTTTCTTTTTATCTGCAGGATGGGATTTTTCATGGACAGAATTATTTAGACACAACTGCAATAAGGAACAACTGACCTCTTAACAGAATAAAGACATAAGCATTACGTCTACTCAAAGGTATTGATACTGCTTCTGAAAACAAGTGAAGGTCTGGTAATTTCAATTTCTCTTCCTACCCCACAGCATTTTCACAAGTTCAGACTAAAATAAACTTGCTTCTTTTGTTGGAAATCATTAAAATAACCTTGGGCTTTTTCTTCTGTAGCAGGACATATCACAAAGTACTAAATTCTATCCTTTCAAAAGAAATCGGTCACAACAATTTACCTGAAATCCTTGTTTCCGCTGGTACTTTCTCCTTTGCTGCATATCAGCAAAAGTAGCTGCTCCAGTTGGGTAAGTATAGGCCATATGTGGTAGGAAGCTCATCTGATCTAGTCCTGGGTATGGTCGCAGCCCAGGAATACTGGTCTGGACTGGTGGCATAAAAGTGGCTGGGGGAAATGCGCTTTGCGGTGGAAGTGTTGTGTATAAAGGTTTGGCACTAAATGGGTTCATACCAAATACTGGGTTAGTGCTTTTATCCAGATTATTTGAATTAGAAAACTCCTTCTTGATAAAAGTCAAGTTCAGTGGCTCATCTGAGTTTTCAGATGATGAAGAAACACTGTTGTGTTCTAAATTTACACTATTAGATTTCGTTTTGTTCTTTGTGGCTATAATACTTTTGGGTTCCTTCATTTGTTTTGGTAAAGACAAGTCCAAAGGCTCAGCCTGAAGCTCCTCAGAAGAGAAACTGTTTGGAGTGTAAGAACTACTGTGGGAGTTTTTAGAAGATGTGGAAGAAAGATTTAAAGGAGAAGGAGTATTGCTCCTAGAGTGGTCCAATTTATCAACTGGTTTAATATTGGTAAAATGAGGAGGTTTTGTTAGCCTGAGAGGAGTATCACAATTAGTAACACTGTTATGGAGTTCAGCGATAGATGGTGAAGTTATAGAGTCCACAGGCTTTATTGGAGATCTGGCTGACAAAGAGTCTTTAGTGGGAGCGTTGTTGGTGGCAGCCAGCACCACCTTGGCACTGGTCCTTTCCAGTGATGGTGACCTGGAACTTGAATACTGGTAGACTTTTCTTTGTTCAAACCATTCCTTCACAAATTCCTGAGGAAGGCCAACAGCAATGGAAATTTTCAGTAGTTCATCAGAGTTGGGTTCCATATTCATAGCATAATATGCTTTAAGTACAGACATGTGGTCCTTGTATGGGTTGATGGGGCTAGTCATTCCTTTCTCAGAAAGTACTGATGACAGCAAGAGGGTTTGCTTATCAAACACTCCAGGTTTGTTGGGAACCATGTTCTCGTGCGGCTGAAGGACTGCCTTGATTTCTTCGTTCATTTTACACAGGTAACGCTCATGCTGATGCAACGGAATGGGACCAGGAAAGCTTTCTTTACAGAACTGGCATGAAAATGGAGTGGATACGTTATGGTTCTCTATCATCTTATCTTCAGTTACCAGGTCTATTAGGGTTCGCAGCTTCTCTTTTTTAATGTTATTGAGCTGCCTCCTCGAGTCTGTGGTTAAGCTCTGGAGGCAAGCTTTGGCTTCATTGACTTTCTCTAATGTATAGTCAATAATACTTTTAGTGGCACCATTATGACTTACTACTGGAAGACCCACGGGGGGAATATTGGGGGAGGTAACTCCTTGTTCCTCTGCTTGAGAGCATGAATCCTTCATATGATAAACCTTCAACTTGGAGATCTCTTCAGCCTTGCAGTCCATTTTCTGCCTGGAAACCGTGTTGTCCACAATCTGTAGGACCTTCTGCACCTCACTTAAATTACTGCCTACTGCAGGAAACCCAAGCAATGGTGCTTCCATCCCTACACCTAAGTGCTGCATTGGACTTTGAGCAGAAGTGTGAACTCCTAAGGGGCTGGTTGCTCCAAGTCCACCATTCAAAAAAGGACTAGTTGTTGCACTAAACCCATGTGAGGCCATAAGAACCTTATATTCATTGAAATCTAGTGGTTCCGTTTTAATTTTCAGTAGGCCTGTTTGTTCAGACATACTAAGTGGTTTGCCATTCTCCAGCTTGTTTCTCAGCTGTGTAATGGCTGAATTAGTAGGAGAGGAAGATACAGAATTAGGAGAAGAACCCGTCTTGATATTGTTTCTCATTCTGCCATTTACAGAGATTAAGCCAATACACTTCTTGCTGCTGATGTGCGAACTGTAGGAGCCAGAATGGGAGAAACGTTTCTTGCAGTTTGGACACTCATATGGTTTTTCACCTAAAATGATAATTAAAACCAAATGTTAATTATCATTGTTGCTACGATGATTGCAAGTGATCACATTTGATATCAAACTGATCATCTAGGTATCCACTAATTAATAGTGAGGAGAATGTCAGTCCCGTGAATACGGCCATGTACCACCACTGCTTTACCCTCCTCTTTCTACAGGTTTTGAGGTCAGTTTGGACCCACAGTCTCCAGCCTGGCAATAGCCACCAAGGTGTGAGCTTGGATACCAACCAACTATTGCAGTGACAAGTAAGTACCCTGTGACTAAGACAGTCAAATCAAATCCAGACTGTTCAAATTTGATGTGTTTATTCCCTTTTTTTTTTTTTTTTTTTCAGAAAGGAATTGAGTTGCACTGAAAATGAGTGTGTTATGAGAAACTGAGTCCTGATGTTTACACGGGCACATAGTGATAGGACAAGGGGGAATGGTTTTAAACTAAAAGTGGGGAGATTTAGATTAGAGGTTAGGAGGATATTCTTCACTCAGAGGGTGGTGAAGCACCAGAACAGGTTGCCCAAAGAAGCTGTGAATGCCTCATCCCTGGAGGTGTTCAAGGCCAGGATGGATGGGGCTTTGGGCCCCATCTGAGAGTACCTTCCTTATCTAAGAACATTGCTGGGGCCTTTTTGGTATGAAAAACATACTGGACTCTTCAAGATCCAACTGAACAGAAATGAGTGAATGGTTCTGAACTCAAACTGCCGAATAAACAATCTGTATTATTTACAAAAAGCTTTACTATTTCCAAATCTTTCAGCAAGACCCTGGTATTAACAGCATGATAAATGAGGTTGACTCAGATATCACTTATGAAATACCTTGGTAGCTCCAAGAAGCCAGACGCAGAACTGTGTAAATTTTAAGCAGTCTTTAAAACTCAGCTAATTAAACAAAATGCAAATGAGCACACCAGCACCTCCGCTACTCACCACTGTGAATTCGCAGGTGTTCCTTCAGATGGTGTTTATATTTGAAGGCCTTGCCACACTCAGTGCATTTGAACTTGCGATTGCCTGCTCCTTGGGTCAGCATTTGGTGCTGGGAGAAAAAAAGACACTGACGTGAATTTTATGCAAGAGAAACCATGAATTTCGAGCTTAAAAACAAAAACAAAATTAATGTGGCTCTGAATTTATCAAGCAGACCAAAAGGTCTGCATGTACATTTATTTGTCTCATCAGTGTTGCAATAAAAATCAAAATGTTGGCAGTAAACCGAAACAAATGAGAAAGTACTTTCACATGAGCATTCGATATTTGCTTTAGAATTATTTCCTAAGTCTCTCATCAGAAATGTGTTGCTTTAAGGTATCTTACGATGAGAGATACTGTTTTATAAGAAGATTTGTGGCTCTTAATATTCCTAGCAGATCCTGAACATGTGGGGCTCCGCTTGTTTAAAAATTCTGTTTACTGCGTGTGTAGAAAAGACAGAAACACTGCCGTTAGTGGCATTTCGCGTAAGATTTAATTCATTATCGAGCAGAAGAGGCTGTGTCTTCAGCACGAGCTGCTGCTGGATTTTTTTTTTTTAAACCACAGACCAGCAGGACAGACTTCAGCTACCTTCCATGCCATGCTGTCCCCAGCGCTGTTCGGAGGGGCAAGAGAGGTTGGAAAGTTAAGAGCAGCATATAGACATAATCAAAGGCAGCTGACCTTTTTGCAACATGCAAGAAAAGCCTGGCGACTTTGAATTTGGAGGGGAAAAATAATAATAATAATGATAATAATGCAGCCATCAGCTCTGGATGCTCAAGGTAGGAGGTCAGCCTTTTGCAGGCAGCGACGACACAAAAGCCTATTGCAGGAGAAGGAGGGGGGGGGAAAGGGGAGAAAGAAAAAAAAAAAAAAAAAAAAAAAGGCAGCGCCGAAACGGTATGACAACTGCGAGGGTGTGCTGCCTCTTCCCACATTCCTGGCGAGACAGATGGTGTTACATGGGACACAGGGAGGTTTGTTCAAACAGCAGCAACCTTCAAAGATCAAGCAGAGCCCAGCCCGCCGCGCGCCATTGAGGGACCCGCGCTCATATGTTGCTGAGTTGCATAAACAAACAGCAACAGCTGTTTTGTCTCCCCCCATCGCCCTCCGAGGACTACTATAAACTTTAGTTGTGCCACTGTTAATATGATACAATCATTTTAATTTACTAATTGTAAATGCCATGAGCAAATGAGGGGACTTTTCAACACCAAAGCTACCATTCATAATGCGCCAGCACAAGCACGCTCTCGCATGTGAAATTTCAGGCAGTTACGTTGGATAAATATTGAGGCTTTTTTTTTTTTTTCCCCCGGTGTTTTTAATGAAATGAAGCAAAAGGAGGGAAAGAAAAAAAAAGAAAAAAAAAAAGAAAAAACTTTACAGTAGATTGTAAGGAAAAATACATATGTGAAAATGTATTTGTCTACCAGAAATGCCACGGAAAGGAAAGAATACAAGAAACTGCTCCACAATCATTTATATTGATTTGAGATCAAGCAAAAGATACGGTTCTCTTAAAAATGCTAATTGCAAAATCGCGTGATTAGAAGATGTGTGTTTGCCTAACTGAATTTACCTTACACTGAAAAAAAACCTACCAAGAGAAATACAGCTGATTATGATTTGCAGTTTTTTAAGAAAAATAAATATGGCATAAAGCCTTTATAATTTGACACAATGCACACACATCTATTTATTTAAGTTTTAAACACGCCATTTGAGTTTCCATTACAACCCTCCATAACACTGGTTTTCTGAAGTAATTCTCCAGTGAGGACAGGAGTACTTTTTCCTACGGCACGCAGAGTTTTGTGGCACAGGTCTACTGCCAGCCTGTTCAGGAGCACTAAGGAAGCTCAGTCACCTGTTTGAGACACAGCATTTCCTTAAATGCAGCCCTGATATAATATTACATGCATCACATCGAGGAAAAACTGCTTTGATTTATTGCAGATATGCTGCTGGGATACACAAACGATAGCGCACGCATGTGTTAGTGGCACAATCACAAATGATAGCCTATGTGTACAGGAGGAAGAGTTATTCTAAAAATGTGCAATTATATTTAATGAACGATTATACCAAATACGTATAATTTTGTGTGATTGAAAAGGTTACTCAAAAAGTAATGAAAAAATATTGGTGGATCTTTTAGTATGTCTTTGAGCTCCTATTTGCAAAACTGCAAAGTAAAACTAGGTGAAAAATGGAATTAAAATTGCTGAGATGTTTAATAATGTATAATTAAAATGCTACAGTTTCATTCACTTTTTGAGGAACATAAAAACGAAACTAAAGTCAAGTTAAAGTGCAAATAAAATTTCTAAATTAGAAATTAACACACTCATTCGATCGTGAACATAAGACTATTAAATCATATTAGAAGAGACCATCAAAAAATCATTTAGACCTCAATTAAAGCTATTACCATTAAAAGATCTGCATCTTCAAAATGCCATGAAAAATTAATAATGATTGCCAATCAAAGCAATATCGTTTCTCTAAGGGGTTATTACAGAAAGAAATCACTTAAAGCCAGCCCCCCACCTGATCTGTCCCTGGCTTGTGTGTCACCATATGCCGCTCGAGCTGGGTGCGGTAGGCAAACGTGTAGCTACAGAGAGGGCACGAGAAGTTCTCCTCGTTCTTCTCGTGGCGGTACTTGATGTGCTCCTTGAGGGACGTCAGGCGCTTGTAGCCCCGGTCGCAGTAGGGGCAGGTCAGCAGTTGGGCGAAGGCATCTGGAGTTCCAGGTGGCAGGTCTGCGCCCCGGGACGGGGGGAGAGAGGCAGGCCAAAAGGTCAGCGAGGCAATGGCAGCTAATGGGCTTACTGCCCGGGCTGGTATGAGAGGAATCGCTGCAATCTGCCGCCCGACGGGGACGGCGCTTCCAACCGGCCGCCAACCGCACCGGCCCCGCGTGCGCCCCAGCACCCGCCGCGGACCCCACGCAGAAATGGGCACCCGACCCCACTCCTCGTGTGGCTGGGGAGCTGAGGGATGCTGTTCTCCGTCACCTGCCCATCCGCATCCCGGCTCCGGCTCGGTGTGCTATGTACGCCATTGACCAAATCCTCCTTAGGGACGGTTTTCCAATTATTTATCACGGAATCGTAGAACCGTGGGCCGGAAGCAGCGTATTTTTTACCCCGTATTTTTTTGCGTTAAAACTTGATACTTCCCAAACTCACACCCAGAGTGGCAGCCGTCCTCCCCTTTAAAGTAAGCTCTAAATCAAGCTCTTCAGTTCATCCGCAAAATAATACAAATTTGCTGACTAAAACATCACAATACACTAAAATTACAGCCCCAATCTTTGCTCATGAAATTCCATGCCGCTGCAGCTGTTCTTCAATTTTTAAGGTAAACACCCAGGCATGTAGTGCATTTATAATTGCAACAGCTGCAAGAGGTCAGGATACTGGCTAAAAATGAATTACAGCCTCACCGTTTTCTTCTTGCCCATTGGCCTCTGGAGTGCCAAGGCGAGACAGTTCCTCGGGGGCTTCGGGGTAAATAATGGCTGTGTCGCTGCGCTGCAGGTACTCTGCTATGCTGACTGCATGCCCATCTCCTTCCTCCAGTTTCCTTTTGGCAAAATATTCCTCAAAGTCCGACGTGCAATTTGCATTCTTAACTAAAAGGAGAGAAGAGGAAAAGAAGGGGGTTTGAGTACATCCTGCCCGAGAGCACCAGCTGGCGAGCTGAGCTGGCGCGCATGCTGGAGCCGCAAGGCTGGGGCTGGGGCTGGATCCTTGCTCTCATCGGTCTTGCTCCAGCTCCCAGTAAAATTAATGCTGGTTTTCTACCGGCTGGGATGGGAGTAAGGCTGGGCGGTTAAATTATCAGGAACACGGCCTGTATGGGGCAGCAAGAGAAGTTTATGAGGTCTTGGCAATGCAGGTAATACTTCATCTAGGGAACCTCTTGGGGTTCCTGGGGGGCCCACAGCTCTCAGCATGAACACAGCATGACTAACAGGGCTGAGCTCAGCTGCACCCAAATCCTCCCAACCCTAAAGCACAGCCTTGAAACAGCTCCGTGCAACGGAGACAGTATTTGCAGGTGGTAAAGACCACAACCACTTATCCTCCGTGAGAGGTCCTGCCTCCACCTGCACGCCCCTGGTGGGCACGCCAAGAGAGCAGCTCCTGGGAAAACTCGCAACGTCTTCCGTGTTTTTTTTTTTTCTCCTTAGAAAATTAGTCTCTGGGCAATTTACAGTGGAAGAATAGGTTGTTTTAAAAAATGTATTGCTTCATAGATTTTCACAAACAGAACCACATGTTTTAGACCAGAACTGAGATACTGAGCCTAAAACCACTTTTACAGTCTGTACAAGAGTTTTCCTTCTTTTCCTCAAATGTAAACCAAATTTTTTATTGTCCGTGCAATGTCCATGAAACATAATATATTCCCAACCAAAAAACATCCTGTTACTAAAAATATGCTTTTCTCCTCCATGTATGAACACTGCATACAGGAAAGATCTTAAAAACTCTGTGACACTATAGACAAATATTACTATAATTACACTAGAAAATAAAATAACTGATTTTTTTTTAAATATTATTTTATTTATTTATTTTATTAACAAGTCTTGGAAGACAGTTGGTGGCAGGGAATTTAAGATACTTGTTTTTAACTGACCGTAAATGAAAAGAATGGTTATGATTGATTACATTTTTAATGTATTTCTCCTTAGGTGAAATAAGAAAATGAGGCAAAGCTATAAACTATTCTACAGTTCATGTACAAGTAAAATATTAAATGTCTTGACTCTGCCCTTGCTTATGCCAGAGAGCAATATAGAGTAAGTTCACGGAAATCAAAGGGGGTTCTATGAAAAAGGAAAGCAGAATCAGGCCCTAGAGAGTTACACTGGTTTGTAACCACTGGAAGTGGGACAACAAACAGCCCCTTAGTGTTTGGAAATGAGTAATGCTTTGCCTCAGTTTCCTACAAAAATGCAAGGTGATAGTTGCTGTCAGAGTGAGATGTGGCCTCTGACTGTGGCACAAGTGGAAATCTGAAAGAGCCTGATTTGAAGTGCTGATCTTGCTGTCATTGATAAAAGCAGATTATCAGCTGATATTCAGATATTCAGCTATGCAAACCTCATCCCTTTAGCCGATAAGATCAAATCCTCTGGCTGAGACAAATATGCCCTATTTGTCATATGGGCAGAGCAGCTTCTCAAATACTCGGCAGTATTTCAGTGACAGCGACCAAATGGCGTAGTTCATGGGACTGCATTTGCGGAAGGAAACTTCTGTTCCTATCGCAGGGGTTTTATAGGGAATCAGTACAACAGCCAGTTCTCCTCTCTTGGTCCTTCTGTAGCTCTTGTGATCATTTTGATTAGCATGAGAAATGGTATCTCTTTTTTTTTTTTTTTTTGCCAAGAAACTTCTAGAGAAGGGGGGTGCGTGTACAGCGACCAGGACCTCCCCTGCCTCCATTTTGTTGCTGTGAGAAACATAACAAAATGGTGGGCGCTGAAGTGCACCTCAGGCACAAAAGTGTCAGACTGTGTTTTTAACTTTGATTTTATCAGAAAAAAAAAAAAAAAAAAAAAAAAAAAACAGAGGTATTACTCTTTAAGTCAAAAGCCCCACTTTTTATTCCCTTACTACACCTAGATCCCTTACTATACCTTACAATTGGTGTAAGACCACCTGGCCTAATGCTACCCCATCCCTGCTCCTTCTCTTGGTTCAGCACTAATCCAAGGAAAACAAGTTTATTTCTTGCCCAGTTCAGGCCATGACCAGCAAATGCTACCTGTGAAGAGGGGAAGAGAGCTGTCCTCCGGAGAAGAGATATGGGAGCAGGAAGGGGAACGGGTGGGAGGAACTTGCCCTGGTCCCATCCCGCAGGCAGGCTGCATGGTCTTGGAGCTTGTGACAATGTTTACAAGGTAGGAATCCAAGGCCTGAGCTGATACTGGGAACTTCAGCCCTGAACTCGACCCCAACTCAAATCGGAAGGTTCTCCTTTCCCAGTCCCCTAGTCTTTCTGGAGTCTGCTGTGATATTACTGGCCTTGGCTTCCTAATTCTCTGCGTTATTTAGCTCCTATGTCTGCGTGCAACCCAGGAGCTAAAACAAATGTTTATGTCTACATTATAACCCCCCCAAAACATGGGGATTTAGTGGAAAAGTTGACAGATCCTTAACTGAAACAATACAACCAGTGCTGCAGCATTGCAGATTAGCATAAATAGCAAAAAGTGACCATGTGTGTCTGGTGTCTGACAAGCTACACTGCTGACAATTCAGACATCACTGGAAGCTCACCCAGTGTTACTCAAAAGGCTCATCTGATAACCATTAGGTCTCTCTCTCTCAAATTCTGGGGGAAAGGCTTACTTCCCCCCAAGCCCTAATTTGTTTTCCATGCATAAAGTCATGTTCCCAGATTCTTCGTGGACTGACACTGCACACACATTGCACATCCCCTCCTGTGAGTCAAGAATTTCAGCAAGATCTGCACTGGGTGACCTCACCCAATAAGTCTTTTTTTAATTAATTATTGGAGCCTGGAGAGCAGAACTGTTTTCAGCTCCAGAGGCTGATGTGGCCATGTCACATAAAAATAAAACGCATTAAGGAAAGCTATCTTTGGAGGTATTTAGGACCTTTCAAGATAAAGTAAGAGAGAGGTTCAAGGAGCTTGGGAGACCAGTTATTTTGTGTGGGAACTCGTCCTGCGAGATGGTGATAGCTGCCCTTAATCGCAAACAAAGCTAATAAAACCACAGCCTTCATTAGCCAGGAAGTGAGAGGCCCCCATTGGTACACACAGATTACAGTCTGAAAACGGCCTGTCCTCCAACCTGCCAAGTTTTACTTCTGTTTTCCTCCCCCCAAGGGTTTTTCTTCCCTTCTTTAAATTATATTAAGAAATCTTTATTCAAAGCTTGTCAGATGTTAGTAATCGAAACTGGGAATTTCTTTGTCTTTGTTTACAGTGAATTTGTCAATCTATTTTCTGCAAACATCCCAGCTGCAATAACCACAACAGGTACAGTAAAATAAGCCATAGGAATTTATCCATCCACGTTTTAAAAATGACTTAGACCAAACATCATTTTGTCAAGTAATCATTTCAGAAATCCCCAGAAATATTTACTAATTAATTTAGCAGGACCAAGACTAGCATTTTCACTCTAATGGTCACTTTTGCTTTTTCACTGTAAAGCCTCTGCAGCTCATTATAAAAATGCAGCTGATTAATGTATGGATAACAAGATTTCTTTTTTAAGTACCTCTAGGAAGTGGCCATCCTGACAATAGCAGAATAATTTAATAATGGAGGCTTTTATTTTAGCTTTTTTTTCCTGTCTGTTAATGACATTCTGCAATGAATTTGATACTAAAAATACACTACAGTTGTTGCATGCACCTTCAGCAACTTTGTGGTTGGGTGTCTGTGAATGAGACTGAAATTTTATTCTCTATTTTTGTGTTCAACCCAGGTTGTGAAGCACCAAGAGATAATGTGCTCCAGTGTTAGTGTTCCAGTTTCAGGAGGGAGAAGGACGTTGTATTAAACAAGAGTGACCACCCTAGACCATCTAGGAGGGCTTGTGTTAATCTGAAGGAAGCCCCAAATGGCTTTCCTGGGCACCAGGAGGTCCTGGACGTCAGAACCTCAAATAATTTATTAAACATGTGTGTCTAATCCCCTTAGTTCCTGCAGGGAAAAACAGGGGACAGACACTCAAGACAGGCCCAGAGCCCGTGGTGAGGCTGAAGAAGAAAACTTTGAGCATTTCCCAGAGTAGTCAGGAAGAATTTCCAACAGCTCTTCCCTTTCCTCCTCCAGTGTTGGCTGGGGCACCTCCCCAGGAAGTCTGGGGAGTTTTACCCCATTGCATGCTCTGCAGGAAGGATGCTGCAGCTCCTAACAGTCACCTGGCATCTCTCGCTCACAGTGAAAAGACTGGCAAAGATACTTGGTTTTTCAGATGATGTAGTATGACTAAATAATCAGGCATCACTCTGAAGAGACTCTGGAGACTGCAGACGTTACAGAAATATGTCCAACCCAAGATACCCCGACACCTTTCTCCACTAAAATAGGTGTCTCTGAATGCGTCTGTGATAAAAGATTTGAATTGAGCACTAGCAGAGCATTAGACAACTCTTTATGGTTATATGAGCAAGCTGCTCATTGCAGCAATCAGCAGTTTGAGTAAAGAGAAGTCTGGGACTTTTGCAGAGGACATTTGGGGTAGGTCTGCTTCTGCTGGATGCAACGTCCAGAGGAACTTTTACGTATTAAATGCAGAGCACCTGGAGTGCTCCCAGAAACATGAGTTTGCAGTGCACCAAGCCAGGTAGGGGGAACCCTTCTCCTTCCCCCAAAAAGTTTGGTTTCAGAAGAGGCAGGACAACCCTTGGCCCTGGACCTGATGAAGGGCTGTGCAGCAGGGCTGTGGCCCCAGCCGGATGCCGTGAGGCCAAAGTCGAACATGCAGAAGAGACCATCAGATACTGGAAGGGAAGGGGCTAAGAGGACACAAAGTTTTCCCCCTTGAGCAGACCACATCGCAAGTATGAAAGAGTCAAGGCCTGTTATGGTAAGGAAAATATGTGCAAAGGAAGTCACACGGCCTGATAGGGGACCTCAGAGGCTCTGGTAATGGTAATTCAGATAACCATCAAGTCTTATTTCTGAACCAGACATCTCTTAAAGTCCTTTTTCTCCAAGTGCTAAGAACAATTTGTCACTTTATTAACATCCTTTGGAAAAAAATACCTATTAAAATACGTGTGTATCCAGTTCTGTTTGGCAACATCGTTAAGTATGTATGCATTGATAAGCTGTGCCTCGGTGCCACTCTCCTTTCATGCATAATAAGTCTAATGGATGAAAAAACAGCTACATGGTTTTACTTTCCTATTATTTTCCCCCTCAAGAATTATAAAGTAAATTTCTCGTGTTACTTAATAAGAACATTGGGGTTTTATGTGGGTGTTAGCAACATTAGGAAAGTGTGAGTAATAAAATCCTTGCAATACTTAGGTACCACATTTTACAGTAATATTTCTAGAGGACGTTACCTATGAACTGAACCTCATAATGGAATGAATAGAAATGTACTTATACTAGAAAACACTCTACTTTTAACCTTGTAGACCAGGCCTATCAGCAACATCTTAAACTGCAACTCAGACAAAATGCAAAAAGAAACGTTGGGTGATGTATGGAATTCAGCCGTGCTGAGGATAGAGGAGGGCCTTGTGGCCTTAGGAAAAAACATGGTAAACCCCTGAATTCATTTGGATTAAAAAAATAGTAACAGAAACCTTTTGCTGTTTTGCTCAGCTACAGAAAAAAAAGAGATGGCTCAGAGATGATGCCTGCTAAATATCTCTGTCCCCTTTCTTGTTCCACAAAATGTATTGGTTTCTAAGAAGAGGGGAAAGAAAGAGATGTGGAAAGTGGAAAAAAAAAAAAAAGAAAGAAAAAAAGAAAAACAGATTAGCCAGAAACATAATAATCTCATAAATATGCATTTAAATAGTGTGTGTCTGTGTATCTATGTAAGGGGTTTATGTGTGTCTTTCTGAAAAGATGTTTCCGTCTCTGAAGTAGCTTACTCTGTGCACCATGCGAATCTGGGGTTGCCAGGAAGAGTGCACCCCATCCTCATTATCAAGCTCTTTGTACAGTCTCTCTCATTAAAAGACTCCTGCATCCTGGTCCAGCTACTTTAAACTATACTGTATTTGCCCTCGCTGGGAAAACATCTCCTCATGCTGCTGCAAACTATTAGCTTACAAGGATGCAGTTAAAATGTGTTATGGGCTGAAACGTTGCAGGGCATGGGAGGGGTAGCAAGGGCTCTCACCGAGCCAGTGTTTCACTCTACTGTTGAGATCAAATTGCAAAAAAATAAATTAAGAGAATTATGTAAACGTTTCCCGGTTGTTAAACTGCAAACAAGAATAATTGTTTTGTCACTTCTTCTCTTCATGCACAGCTAATTCTAAATGATACAGAACAAAAGTGACGTTCAGAGAACCCAACACCTTACCTGTACCATTGTTTCCAGTGGTCTGAATTGCGGCTTCAGGCCCCATAGTGTCATAATCTTCCTTCATTTCTTCTGTGAAATAAGCATGCACACTTTTAGCATTTGCACATGATGGAACTGCTCACAAAGCTAGCAAGCACATTGCAGGAACGGGGAAGATTTGTCTGAAGGAAGCAGAGAAAAGGGCTGTTGTGGCCCTCTATACAATGGCTTTGTTCTGGCAACTGAATGAATTCAGCAGTGCTGGACGGACAAGAACTTATTTACTTTAAACATTACAGCAAGTGGTGGAAAACAGAACTATTTGTTCGGAGTAAATGAAGGGCTTTTCCCAATATCAAATCGAATAAGCACCCCGGTGATAAAAAAGGGATTTTTTTTTTTTCATATTTAAAAGAAATAATCAGTTAACAGACACTGAAAGATCTGTACCTGGAAGAAACAGCAAATACAAAAGGAAGACAGAAGATCTTATATCTCTCTTTCTATCTATCGCCACACAGATCTTTTGAGTTGTCATCGTCATTTTAACCTCATTCGACGTGAAGCATTTATTAATATCAAATGGCACAGAAATGTAACAAATTTTCAACTGTGGGCAGCTCCTGTCTGCCCATACAATTTGTTTGCATCTTCTGTGCACTCTCTGTGCACTGACAAAGTCTGCCTTTATGGCCATAAATTGGGTTAATTCACATGCAAATGAGCACGATATGTGTAGAATTATTTGCTACATATTTATCATGGATCAGTTTAGTTTCTGTGAAACTGAGGGGTTCAGAGTATGTTTAAAATAGCAGTTGTAAGAGGCTGGATGCAGCTCCGTCACTGCTTATTTTCATAGATGTTTCAGCCTGCCTTGAAGTGCCTGTCAAACTTGGTTTCTTGCTGCTAATTTGTTAGTTCATGTGCAACAGGTATTCACACATACAGCTCGGTCAAGATTTAACCTTCCAAAGGATTTTCACAGGCAGAAATAAATATACAGAACTTTCCTTTCTCGCCTTTTCAACTTCTCCCAAATGCCATCCTTTCGTTATTTGAAGACATGCACAAACTTTTTTTTTTTTTTGAAGTGAAAGCATTGAGTATTTGAGATTTAAGTGAAGAATCTGCTGGTGTCTTCCATTTAGCTGTGCTTGTAAGAAATAAAATGCCAAAAGGCCCCCAGAAATGGTTCAACAATGACAAAAAAAAAAAAAAAAAAAAGAGAGAATTTCCCAGAAATGAACACAAATCGATGATGATTCAGGAAGATGGATGCTGGTTAGCCAATCAAGTGATAGACCAGCAAGAAGATCAAAGCATGCTATTAAAATCTTATTGATACGCAAAGCACTAAAATTCTTATTACTCATTTTTGTGATAAAGATTTTGATGAGGACAGAAACTGGCCCAGTATTAATCCATTTCCATGACAATGATTTGACTAAAGATAGGCGAATAATATAAACAGAGCACATTCTCAGTTCATTCCTAAATTTGTAATCTTGTAGTATTCTTCAGATGTCACATTCTACAAGTAATTAGTTGGTAGAATAACAGGTTCTAATTGTATCATTCTAATCAAAACTAAAGCACAGAATGACTTAATTCAGAGCTTTACAACTGGCGTACAATACTGTGGTATAAATATACATGTTTATGGCTTTGAAGCTTAAAAAAAAAAAAATTTAATGAAAGCTCTTAAGTTAAAATATGCAGGTACAAACAGATGCTAAATTTGTACAAAAGCATAGAATATGCAGACCAGATGAAAAATATTTGTTTAAACTGTACAGCAGACAAGCCAGCCTTGATTCTTTTCCCAGATCTGGCATTCTGCCTCTCTACGGATCATTTTCACAGGGATATCTTGCGTCCAAAACATTTAGGAGTTCAATATGTATTAATAAAATGTTGTCAATTATGATAATTGATCTGCTGGGCTCGTCTTGCATCTGATATTTTTATTGCAGCCTACCAGAAATTTTAATCAAGGTACAGTATTTCTGAGAAGTTCGGTGTTAGATATAAATATAGTTATTGTGATTTTCTTCCTTGATCATCTCATGTGATTTCTGGTAGTAAGGAGTCACAAGTATCAGAAGTTTTCCATCTGAGGGCACGTCAACCCAGTCAGCAAGGGGAAAACAGTTAACAGCCTTTTTTTTTTTTTTTTTTTTGCATAATAGTGGTAATGTTCAAGATTTCTGCTGCACTTCCTTCCTCATTGTCATTCTCTTCTCTGGTAAAGAGAAGTTACAGTGTCTAGTTGCTTCCCAAAAATTATTAAATGCTCACCAAGGCTCTGTGCTGCTTCTCACTTTGTGCAGGTCACAGGAGTACACTCTGTAATTTTTCATGTGCATTTTTATTCTCATTTAGCTGACGGTTGCACAATCTCGCCTTTAGCATTGCGACACTCGGTTAACATGACTTTTCTTTACCTAAACCTGCCCTCTTCCTAAAATCTGTGACCCCGCGTTACACTTTCTGTATCTTAAAAATATTCAAAGCATTTTCTTCCTCTCGCTCTCAGCATTCAGTTGGTAAATTACAAAGTACAAATCTCCGGACCTGCTTGTGAGCTTGTTGTAAGTGGAGAGCAAAACCAACGTGCACGCAGGCAGGACAGTCCCCTGCGCGTGCAGATGCAGCAGAGGATCTCCAAACATGCACTTAGCATTTATTTAATTTGAATGGATCGTAAGTGGGGGCTTTGCTGGTTTATTTTTTGGAGAGCACCTAACTATTCAGAGCACATCTGACCAAATGTAATATGTCTGTCTAAAACCACATACTGTATTTATTTTGAAAACACTTGTAAAAGTTTGCATTTTCCAGCCACCC
>NC_089878.1:38330000-38342500 GCF_040182565.1 Anser cygnoides
AGAGAGATAAATGATTTATGAACAGCCCTTGAGGAGTCCCAAATATCAGAACAATCTAAACATGCAATGAAGTCATGTCTCACTATATAGGGTCAGGAGCAGAACATCCATCACCTTCACAGGCCAACAATACTTCACAACCTTTAGGGTTCTCTCTCACAAATAGTAGTAAATACTTTTAAACTAAATAAATAACTGCTGTCAACTTCACTTACAGAAGCCCTCTGCCATCTTCTGCAGGGCTGCATTAGCCAAGGATGCCTGTGTCCACGCCGCAGCCCCTTGACGTGCTGTGTCGGTCAGGTAAAGCAGTCTTAAACGGACACAACGTTTATTCACGTGTGCAAGGACGGCAATGCGGCCAGCACCTTTCTGCACACTAATTACATCTGCTTCACCAGTTCTCATGCCGGGGGATTTTTCTTTTCTTTTTCAGACTTTTGTGAAGTTCAGTGACTAACTGCATTCGTTTGTTGTTTCAGGAGACGTTCTGTGTATGAAATCAGACTAAAAAAACCCGCCTTCACAATGTGAAATTCAATATAATATCATCGTGGCCTTTGCTTTCCCTTTTTCAGAAGTTAACTGTTGTCACCACTGTCAGCACAAACACACCTCAGCAGCCTAGCTCTGCCTTTACAGGAAAAGAAAAAGGATTTTTTTTTCTTTTTTAGAATAATTGACAATAGTTTCTTTAAATGTGGGTCACCGGGCAGAGCACTCTTAATGTATTGCAAACTGATTACTATTTTCGCACTTATGATGCATAAAGTTTTACTCAGTGTCGAGAAATGAAAGCCCTCCTACACAACGCATCCTTAACTTCAGACTGTGTTCTTTCCACTAGGTCAAGCAGGCAACTGCACTGGAGCTACAGAGATGGCACCAAAAAAAAAGAAAGAAAAAAAAAAAAAAAAAAAGAGATGTGCACAAAGAAGAGCCCAAAGAAGCCCTCCCTGCAATGCAATAAATGGGAAGGAAGACACACTGTTAGCTGGCTCAAAACAGACACCAATTTTAAATCTGTCTTAAAGGTATCTCGAAAGGCCAACTGAAGAGCAGCAATAAATGTTCAGACCAGCATTGGTATCCACGGTTCTAGCAGTAATCTTCACAGGAATTAATTGCAGTTCCGTGTTAACAGTTGCATTGGCAAAGTGTGCTATAATTACACGCAGGTACCGCACCGATTGCAGTGGCATTTGCCACTGAGTGCCATGTTTACATGGGAAGGGATGGATAGGATCAAACCGCAAGCAAAGGAGGAGTAACTGAATCATTGGCATTGCATTCCATTTTGTGCTGAATCATAGTCAAGTTTCGTTTTCTGTAAGGGGGTTACCAGAGAGTACACAGCTCATGCCTCTGCCTCCAGAACAACTGGCAGCAATGCAATATACCTGCGCATGAATCTCCAAAATCCCAGACTTAAAAGGCTCTGACTTTATCTCCAACAAGCATTAGCTTCAGTTCATATTGTTCTATTCTAGCAAAACTTCTCTATGCCTTTTTCAAATAAATGATACATCAAGTAGTATCATCAGAGGGATTAATTCTATAGTCAGATTTAGGCAAACAAGATGTTCTTTTTGCTGTCTGTGGAAAGAATTCATTCCCTTCTTCTATGTACTTTTTTGAACAATGCAGTGGCAGAACTACATGCGACATTTTCTGTCCATAATGGTACCTGCTGAAAAAATCCACTATTAAAAATGGCCCACGCTAACATTTAAATGTTGATAATAATTAGCCTGACATTTGAAATACAGTGGTTGCAGTGTTGTTTTGAAGATGCTCTGCTGAACATTACCTAACTAGCCCCTTTTCATACTTACGTGCTTTCTGTACATTATTCTGTCAGTTACTGAACAAATAAGACATCAGTTGCTAATGTATTAACATGCAAAAACTACGCTTAAGGGCCAAACACTGCCCCCGATCCACAATGTAACTCCCATTGATGTCAAGTACTGTTAAGGTTGTGACAACCAGTAAAAGAAGGGAACTGAAAAGTGGGGGATCAATTTTCTCCCTGATCTGCAAGGAATTTATGCAAACAGCTCCCTGCTGAAGGAGGGATGGGAAACGCAGCCTGCGTGGTGCCCCAGGACGGGGACGGCTGCCTTCCTTCTCCTCTGGCCAAGGCATCTGGCTTAACCTTTTGAGAAATGCCTGGCCATTTTAGGTGTGCTGGGTGGTCAGGTTGCTGGTCAAATCACTCCTTGGTATTTCGATAAAACGAAAGCAAGTGGTTGCTCAACGGTGGCAACTAATTCGCCAAGCAAGCTGAAAATGAAAGCGCCCACGTAAGTACAAATTGCGTGGTTCTCCTCAATGGGTGATGAAAACTGTTTCATCCCCACCTAAGGAATAGCACACTCGGCATGAGTGCACCCGTAACATGCAGAAAGCTACATCTACATGCAGAAAGCCCAGGTTAGGAACAGACGGTGGGATGACCAGGGGACAAACCACAGGAGAAGCCTCAGAAGCATCCTGCAGCCTGGCCACAGCTGGCAGCATGAAAGAAGAAACTGGTCTCTTCCAAAAGGTTCTTGGACACTCCCAAGATATGCCCAAGAATTTGGGCTTGGTACATGCAAAGGATTTAGAGGAAAAAGCCTCACACATGTGCCAATTCTGCATGTAGATATGAGAGCACTTCTTTTTGGTTTGTTTTCTTCCTCCGTAGATAGCAGAATTCTGCAATGCTCACAACACTGTGCAGCACATTAACTATAAATGATATTATCTAAGAATGAAGTAATAGCATTACCCTTGCATTTCCTTGCTGTTGTCATCTACAGTTGCCAAACAGAAAAAGGCCTTACCTGCTTTTTGTGTGCGTGTATGTGTGTGGTTTTTATCTCCTCTGTTCTATTGCTAATGAGTGCCTCTCCTCCTGAGAGAAACGAGGACGATACAAGCGATACAACAGGAAGTTTAGGGTACACCCACTCTTTTCCCACCAGAATAAATACTGTTCTCAGGGAAGGTACATTGATAATGAAAATACATTTAATTTTAGAAATTTCTCTGGCAACCATAGTTGGTATGGGAAGGGTGATTCTGACAGGATGCACCATCAACATGTAAACTCCACAAATAGGGAGACGTGGGATTTGAGAGATAACATTTTGTCAAAACACAGGACCTCAATTGTCTTTAAGATGTGATATTAGAAAGGATCAAAAATAAAGGAACCTGCAAAGTAGACTGCTGCTAAGGGCTGCTTAATCCTGAAGCCTCAAAGCTGATGCTCAGGCCTGCATCTCACCCTGCTAGGTCGCCTGTAAACATAAGTGTTTTAGACTATGCATTTGGTTAAAATAATCAAACCACTACAGACTTCAACAAGCCAATGCAATACTGCTTTGAGCCCCAGTTACAAGGAGCTCTCCTGTGTCATGTTGGCAAATTGCAGTTCCATATTTTTGGCTCTCACAGGGTCTCGAGACCATTATTCAAGTTGCACTGTCAGGTGAGATACATACACGGCACACTGGTGGGGCTCTTGGTTCTCTTTCTTTAGGAAGTGCTCGTTCCCTTGTTCCCTCTAACGCCAAAGGGATTCATCGAGGGTTACATATCTTGATTTGGAGATGTTTATTTTGGCAGCTGTGTGGTTAACTAGTCTTTATTATTTTATGGTGGTCTCTGCACTGAAGTGATAGGCCAGTTACGGGATGATGATGACCAGGAGGGGATTTGTCTTCCTATGACTCTTGAGGCTGTTGATTAAATCACAGACAGTAGATTCCCAGGCTGGAAGATCTCTGCTGAATACTTGCTTTTAAATGGTTATACAGCATTAAGAGCACAGCTGAATGCTTTTAGAAATATAAATAATTAATTGTTTATTTATCCTTCCAGGTAGCCTTTTCTCCTGGTACAAAATAGAGCCTGTTCACATGAGAAACAAAAGCGTAGCCTGGAGGAAGACCATAAGCCTTCGGTTTTCCTTGAAATGAGTACGGAACTGGTATGACGGATATTCATAATATTAAAAAATATATTTTTTTTTGTTGCTTAACAGTTCCTTGAACAGATTTTGATGACTTTTAGGTATTTAGGGACACATCTTGTGAGTAAGTCTTAAGAAATTACAACTACACTATCTTATCAGGAATCAAATGGCAGAAGAAAATTCCCTCCATAATAATGCAGCTTAATATGGTCATGCTTCTATTTCCCTAAATCTGTTCTTCTCTTTCTTTAAATGTAGAGGAGAATACGGGACTATTCTGCAAGTTATCCTACCAATACAGTTTAAAAATAAAAGAATAGCCTAATGTTTTTGAGGACTGAAGAGACAAGTGAACAAGAAAAGCTCTAGTTGTGAGCTCTAGTGAGGGATTCTCCTATGTTTGATGTCATTTATTTGAAACTGACTCCCGTGACTGATGAATAGGCACAAAATGATCTTCTTTTACTTTCCAAAACTCATGTTTATTCCCACATTCAAATTTTGTGGAATTAGAAAGCAAAATGGATCTCACTGCAGAGTCCCTACTTTACATTTATTTGAGGTTTATATCAAAGAACTCATGGGTACTCTCATACTTACATTTTGACTAAATTACCCTCCTTTTACTTTCATAGTAATTTTAAACCTTTTCATTAATTTCAGTAAAAATGCTCCAGATAACTACAGAATTTGGTCCACTTTTTCTATCAACCAACTGAAAAACCTGGCGCTGGATAGCACAGGAGAATGCGAGATTTACTGTGGAGGGACGGAGCCAGCCCTGTGTTCTGATTAGCAGTTTGGAAGCCATTGTTCTGTCTGGAAAACACATGTCATCCGCAGAATCACCCAAGCTGTCTGTTGGCATCTGCCAACATATCCTCCATCACCTCGCTCTTACTTCTCACTCTCATCCTTACACCTCATTTCCCCGTATTTCTGAAGCCCCCACCAGAGCTCTAATGCAGTTAGAAGCTACCTCTTGTAAAAAGTGATGACCCCTTCAGAAATCCACATCGGCATCTATATTGTCTTCGGTCTCGAGCTGACCGACTCAAAATAACAGAAAATAGAACATCTCTCTGAGTCCTCTGGTGTGTCAGATTTGTACTGTGTTTCTCTCTGGAGACAGAAATTCATAATAGCCCAGAGGCTTCATATTTTTTAAATTGTCACACTAAGCCTTGAGTGCTTCCATGAAAGAAGCAGTAGAAAGGGATGCCTGAAGGTAGGCTGGGAAGAATCCAAAATGATGTCAGGTTTCCTTCTACCTTCCCATCAATAGGGTCTTTGAAGAAGAAGCCTCTTCAGAAAAGAAAAAATAACGTTCTCTTTAGTTAAAAAGGCTACCATGGTTTCAGTTTGGAGACTGACAGATACGTTAGCTTTATTACCTTAAAATCTATACAGCCTCGTGGTTTGCAGTGGATGGCTTTGCCTCCACCAGTTTTGATGATGTCCTTGAAAGAGAAATATAGATGCATAGCTTCATTCGGTGTTGACTTTGGAGGTGAGTATTTTATCCCCTTCCCTTTGCCTCGCTGTTTGCAAACCGTGGTGATAACTCTTGTGCAGTATGCCTAAGAATTGCAGCGGGGGGAAGAAATCAAAGCTTTCACCGGACTAGAAGAGTCCCAAGGCTGATAGTACTCCTTCCTCACTGCAGTGACTGATGATGAGGGGAAAGGAGATGAAAGAGGAGCTGGAACTGCATATCTGTGTCTATTATCTTCTGTCCCAAAGATGCATTTTTATTTTCATTGTTTTTACATTTTATATGAAAAAAAAAAAAAAAAAGAAGATTCTTAACTAAAGGAAAATGTGTTCTGAGGCCTACACATTTTTGTTTATAACTTTATAGTGAATACAGCCTTTTGCAGTCTTGAAAAGGCCTGAGAAAAGTAGTAGTCTTGTTCTAGAGTAACTTTCCCAGCAAAGGATAATTTCTGTTCAAATGTATGGGCATGGAAGTTTCTGGAAAATAGTAAATTGCCAATTTATCCTCCTTATTTGTCTGTCAACCTGTCGGGAACTTGCTCTTTTGCTGTGAAGTTTCTGAAATACAGTTTGTACAATCCTGTCGCACTCAGGCAGAGCTACAACAGCTGTACTTGACCGTATCTCAGGAACCCAGCTCTTCTACCATCTCCTTGGAAGAGCTTAAGTTTATAAATGCCGGCAGAATTATCTTCTTCAGGCTGGGGACTCTGATGGGTGGCAGAAGCTTTCAGGTTCCCATCATTATGCAGGAGGTGGCAGTACATGGGAGGGCAGCCTCCAGGTAGTGCCCTTCACAGGTAAAAATAAAATTCTCCTAATAGTATTCAGCTAGGATGTATTTTGTAGAAAAATAAATAGAAGTTAAAAAAAAAAAAAAGTCAGCCCTTCCATCCACTGAGTAAATCTAGATCAGGAAAACAATACTTTTTTTTTTTTTTTTTGGTCAAGAAATACTGGGATGGTGGCTGAGCGGCTGTGGATGAGTGGTTTATATGGTCTTGTCAAATGAGTCAACTTGTCCTTCGTTCTCAAACAAGAGGAAGTCAAATCCACTGCTTACACAATGGCAGAAGCAGTTGCAGCATGTCTAATATGTGATAGGCAGGCGGGCAGAAAGATAGAATTACCCACATAGCGTAGGTTGAAGATTTTATTATTTAAAAAAAAAAAAAATCCCAAGAAATGTTTCCTGAAATCACTTGAGACTGTCAAATTGAGACTTATTCTGCACAGCTATCACCGTGTGTTATGTAAATCTGTGTTTACAGACATCATTCAAACCATGGGCCACTGAGTCCATAGGTCTTAACAAGCCACACAGCTGCCAGGAGGAGTTATAAAATATCACATAGCCACTTCTTACACAAAAGTCACATTTTGGTTACCTAATTTTGGATGCAAAAACCCTTTGTAAATGGACCCAAATAGCACTAGGGACAAGCATCATTCGATCTATGGGGTGACCCCTTATTACTGCAAAACTTCAGCTGCAGCAGCATTTGTAATTTCCCTGGGTGGGAAGTACTTACTAGAAACAAGTCCCGCAGCACCCGATCTGTTCCTAACAAAACAAATGACTAGCACGTTCTCGATTCCTCTCACCTCAAGTTTCAGACTGGAGTGCTTGGGAACTCAACCGAAACCTGGGAGGGGAGGTTGAGGGCCTGAAGATTGACCCGGCTGGTGGTCTCTAACATTTTAGGTTAGGGTAGAGTAAATAAAGGCAAAAGTATGTTTAAAAACTTTTGTGCTTTTCTGGAGGCACCACCGTAATCTTGGGAGGAGAAAAAAAAAAAAAATCTTGGGACAACTTCTTCCTTCTGCATTGCAATATCGATTGCTTCTTCTGTGGCACTTTGATACAATCTCCTTCATTTCAGTGGAGCCAGGATCTGCTCCTGCACAGCTCTCTGCCAGACCTTAAATTGCCCAGAATCATTTACTCCCAGATTGTAATACCTTACAGTAACTTTATACCCACCCTGTAACTATGTAGTGAAAAAGCAAAAAGGAAAATCAGGGATTTCTTCCCCTCTAGTACAATCATAACAGTGCTGATTACCTTATTTAACCCACTGAAAAAAAAAAAGAAAGGGGGGTGGGGGTAGAGAGAGAAGCATTATACTGATGCGTCAGAGAGAAAAAAATACCTAAACACATTTCTGTCATTCATTGAGTCATTTAGACTAGTGCCTTCTCTTCTTTAGAAAATTACTCAGGTCCTCTTGCTTTCTACATCTACAGTATTGCACTTCTAAGGAAATAATACCTTGATAATCTGCACTTCAAAACCCAAGTCAATAATTGCCTTTGATGATGGAATGAAGAAGAAAAAAAAAAAAGAAAGAAAGAAAGAAAAAAGGAATCTGCAAGGCTGCAGCAAAGGAATGCTGGAGAAAAGATGCTAAAACTATTGCTGCACTCCTGTGTTTCGATGTAATTTACGATCTATTTGCCAACAGTTCTGCAATGATTAGTAAAATATGTCAAGCAGCTAAACAATATAAGCATCACACTGAAAGAAATTTAGCAAGACCCCCTCTAATTATTATTGCACATGACAATTCAACAAAATATTTAAAATCAAGAAGAAGAAAGGAAATATTAAGAGTCTTTTCAGAAAAATGCACATATTATCATGCCTGAAGGATATTCAGGAGGAATGTGAAAATAACTGTAATTTATTTAAGACCTGGAAGTATGAAATAATAAGCTACTGAACGATCAGAATTGTTTTGGTGGTGTTATCTGACAAGAGGGCAGACCTTGTCTAGCTTTAAGTTTTATAGTAATAAGACCTTGGAAACAAAACCTTGAATAAACAGAACATAAAGAAAAGGGAAATGTGTCCTTGCATAAATAGATATTGTGTCTATCACCTTCTTCCAAAAAGGTTGCTCAACTTTATAACCATGCAGTAGGTATAAAGGCAATAAACGCTGGAGTGCATTCAAATGTTCAGAAATCACAGACGGGTCATTTTGTAACTTCAAATGAGTAATACCATCATATAAAAAAAGGCAACCTTATAATGACTCTCTATTTCTATTAAGAAGTTCTGTATCTGCTGGCATTTTATCCTCCCCCGCCCCAAAGATTAATAGCTACACATCTGACTCATTTTTCATATTGCGTTTACCCCACAATTTAGAGCCTAAACCACCCAGTATTTCAGCTCGGGAGCAGTGAGCGTTAAAAGTTCAGAGAGAAAACTCTTAGCTGTTAACCCTACCTTCTGCCGTGGCCACATCTTGCCTCCCCAAAAAGCACTTGTCTGGAAGGAAGCCTCCAAACCTCCATGCAAAAGCACTGCGCACCTCTATCTTCTCCATCAAAATCACCACCACCACCACCACAGAGCTGCTCTGGAAACCTCTGCCTGCCCGTTTGGCAGGCCTAGCTGCTGCTGTTGTCGTCGTTGTTGTTTTTCTCTCTTTCTAGTTTCCTGGTGTCAACAGGAAATCTTGTGCCTAACAGGCTGAGCTCAGGTACCGGCCGCTTCCCAGCCCATCCGCAGCCAGGCAGGGGGAGAAGGGCTGGGCGCAGGGGATAACAAGGGAGCATCACCTGCACAGCTCCCCGGGGACCAGGAGCTGCGGGGGGGAGGAGGTGGAACCCATTAAGGTGGAAATGAGGAGCCTCCAGCCTTCCCGGAGGTGACGCTTCCCAACGGGGAGAGCTTTGGGAGCGTGTTTCGGGAGCTGCCGCCTGCCTCCTGCCAACCTTGGTCAGGCCTGGCTCTGGGGACACGCGTGCGCCCCCCGATTCCACTCAGCCCCAGTTGGCAGCAAGCAGCCCAAGCTTTGTTTCGAGGTTTTGGTGCTGTGCAAGCGTGGGCCCTGCTCCTGACACGTAAAACCTGCCCGTGTCCCAGCGAGCATCGCCGCGCCACACGCGCGGGGTGCAGGACGGCGGGCACAAAGGCTCGCCGCACCGCGGCCACCCCAAGCCGCCCACAAAAGCGAGGGAGGCAGCGACGTGTAAACCAAACAATGCGAGGGGAAAAAAAAATATTGAATAATTTCTGTCACGAGGCGCCGACTAAAGCCAGGCTCTAATTGAATTAAACTCCCATTTATTTGCTCAGGCCTGAACAACAGGCTGGGAAAAAAAAAAAAAAAAAAAAAGAGAGAGAAAAAAAAAAAAACTTAAGGTTTGCTCAACTGTTCCGAGGTAGCACCTTTGCTCACCCCGGTATAAATCCACCATCTGTGCTCGCACGCACACATGTGCTGCCGCGCAGCAAATGCGCCCAGAGCCGGCCAGGCGCGGGAGCCAAAAAAGCACCAGGCAGACAAAAGCTCCCCAGGCTGCCCCAGGTCTGCAGGAGCAAAAGGGGGAGAAAAGGATGCTTTGCTCATTGCCCAGGTGAGATAGCCTGGTGCGTCCTCTCAGCCTCGACACGCGTCAAGTAAAAGAAAGGTTAAAATTAGAAAATTCAATTTATTTGATAATTTCCCAGAATAATTAGAGTTAATATGGGTTAATTAATATGCAAATCTCTCAGCAGATGTTCTGCAGCAGGGCCTGTGTGAGAAAACAGCCTTTGCTTTCTCCTACGTGATTTTGGCTGTCAGTTATTGGGTATAATTACTGTAACTAACCGAATACACACAAAACCTTTGGAATATAAAATTGTTACAGTTCTAGTTCTGCACAAGCTGCTACTTTTCTGCAATAAAAGCGAACAATTTCTTTCAGAAAATAGGAGCCTTTTTGTTCCTTTCTTGATTTAAAAAGAAGAAATGAATCAAGTAAATGGCTTATCTTTTTTCTATGCATAATTAGGTCAGTATTATATGAACATTCCAATGAGCAGTGGTACAAACGTACATATAAAATGATAGCTCAAACCACCTGCAAAATCACATAAAATTGTTTTATTCAGAATCTTTTTCTTCATACCAGAACTTTCAAATGCTTCGTGCCTTTCCTGCCAATGTTGCCAACATTTTCTGAATTCAAAGGGATCCCGTAACTTTTATTATTTTTTAAAAGCACAACAGCAACATTTTCTTCAAAGGCACCACATCATGTCAGACTGATAACACAAGTTCCACTTATAAAGGTAGACCAGAGACATGCTCAACCTCTTTTTGGAAAGGAAAATGCTTGCCGTGAAGAGTTTGCAACTTCCAAGTGCTCACACTTTGAGCAAACAACGAGCAGCAGTCCTCAAAACACATCCCTGCAAGCCAAGCCCTCCTGTCCCCCCTCCTGAGGAGGTATATATAGCATCTCACAGCTATCAAAGCACTTAGCGCTTCGCCCTGCCATCAGGTAAGTAATATCTGTTGCTCCGTGTAAGGAGCAGTAAGCTGGCAGCAGACCTGGCCGCAGTGGGCTCAGGTGACCAAGGATGGCCGTAAAGCTGTCAGACTGGAGGTGAGGGCTGCTCATGGAAAATAACCCAAAATACATGAGCCTTAATTTTGCTGCATTCCCTGCAGAGACGTTTTTTTCTCAACACAAAATTTCAATGATTTTTATTTTATTTTTTTATTACACTGACTTTAAAAAAAAAAAAAAAATCAGTGAAGGTGTCTCGTTCTGGTTTCTCGTTTCTCCAATTCCACCCCAAAATTTCCTTGCCCCGGTTGTCACAATGGAAAGAGTTCAGAACTACAAGCAAACCTTTCCTGCTCCTTTTTTTTTTTTTGATTTGTTCAGAGAGAGAGTCAGCTGTTTTCTAAGAATGCTTTAAAGAACTCCTGTCCTGGGAAAGAGCTGAAAAGTGGACATTTTTTTCCCCTACAAATCAGGAAAAAAAGGCCTCCACCCATTCCAAAAGCTCTCTCCCAAACTTTCCCCTTTGCCACCTCACTGCCGTGGCAATAACCCTGTCCCATCGAACCACCATAGAAGTGGAAAATAAAAAGGGAAAAGGAAGCTTTTATTCAACCTACACCATCATTATTTTTTTTTCTCCTAATTTTTCCCCAAGATGACACCCATGCAAAATGAACAGAAAAACTTTATTTTTTTAAACTTTTGCTCCCTGCTCCTGCTAGCTCTAACTTACTGACCAAGTCCTCCCTCCGTCAAGATAGAAGCTGGGCACCTTTTTTCTTGCGCTGGTCTCATTTTAGTCATCAAGATTATCTGCTTGCTGACAGCTGCATGATCTATGGCCTACACCCTAAAAAAAAAAAAGAGTAGTTTGAAAGCAACTACGAATGTTATCCCTTCCTGGGTTGAAGCTATCTTATGAGGTATTGATAACACATTATCTTAGAGAGCAGAATAATACTGCACAAAATGATACTAAAGATGTTTAAGGAACCTTCTGGCTCGGTAAAAGTTATTATTCAGAAGTTTACATAGTCTGCAAACACTTATCAAAATCCCTGAGCAGAAAGTACAGAACCTACGTTTCAATTAAGATATAGTGGAATGCAAAAGGTTCAGAGGAGATAAGGCCACTCTTGGAAAAAAAATATTCAAATTCATCCTTGATGAGAGTTTGACTTCATGTGTTGAGCTTTCATTACAAATCAGAATGCTTCCTACCAGGCAAAGTCATTTTGGTCAGAATTTGCCAGGAATTGGCTTTCCAAACCGATCCTGCTCTTTAGGTCATAATTCCTCAAGTTGTCCAGAATACAGGGCCAAGGTAGGCCGTGGTGCTCCTCAAGTTTGCAAGCACTTTAATGGAGGTGAGAAAGCTGCCGGCAGAGACCGTCTGACAGCTGGCCGACCTGTTGAGATGATTTACTTTTCTTGCTGTAACACCTCGTGCTCAGATCTAATCCACACGCACCCTCCTCCCTTCCCCGCCGGCACGGCCTTTCTCCCCCTTTTGGGACGGACAACACTACTCCTGTTTTAGCTCCGCGTCGAGTCAACGGCACTTTTATTTTGTATTTTATCATAACGGACCCTGTGTTTAATGAGTTTGGAAACCTAGGCTGTTAAAGAGCAAGCACGACCCACATTGACTTCCTGTGCCCTGGCTGATTTCTGACGCGGCCTACCCCGCATAATGGCGGCCCCGTGGTGCAGGCGGCCTGCACCTGGGCACGGTTGCTCAGTG
>NC_089878.1:38345000-38350000 GCF_040182565.1 Anser cygnoides
CAAATGCTTTGACTTGTTTGTTCTTCTCACTCTTCCACATTCAATCTCTTCTCTCTCTCCCATTTATTTATTTATTTTTCAGCCCAGCCTAGCTAATGAACACCTCACCTTGTTTAGTTCAGTTGATAAGAGATATATGTCAATTTAAATGGAGATTTTTTTTCCCCTCCCTTGCATCAGGAAGGGACTTTTCCTTACACTTTCTCTTTTGCTCTGAATTGCAATAAAAACTTTGACAAAGGCAGGGAAGGGCTCTCCAGCAGCGGCATCAGAGGACTGTAGGATTTCATTGCCTGTAATTTCTGAAGCGCTCCACAATGGGCATCGACCATACTTTCTCGGTATGTTGTCATTTAAAAACTAGCTGAAGAAAAAATTGGAGTGGGCCCAAATTTTTCGTGCAGCTGAAGGCCTTGGTCCTGGGTAGACTAATGCAGAATTATGTCCCGTGGAGGACAGCAGAATTGCCCGTGTATACAAAGTTATGCCCACATGCAAGGCTTCAAAGGACCGAGGCCTTTTGCTATATTTCATTTGGCAAAGCCACTGTGAGGCTTTGGTATACATCTGTAACAGGTAATTTCTGATGGTGGGGAGATAAAAGGGTATAACACTTGGTTACTTCTGTTTAAATTACAATACAGGGAAAAATAATGTAAGTCAGCGAGGATTTTTTTGTTGCCTTCCTGTAAAACAAACACATCTTTGTTTCATAAAATGATGATGTACAGGCCATTCGTTCATAATGATCCTTTGGGGTATGTGGAGAAAAGAAATGTAAAAATGAGCGTAGAAATTCAGCCTAATGTGCACTAGCGGGTGTTTTCCTCCCTGAATGGCGTGCCGACGACGCGGCCTCGCTGTTATATTTTTAACTTAATGCGCGGCGTATTAGCCATTACGTCCTCGGAGTGGACACATGTCAGCCTGAATCCGAGATGAGCTGCACATGGCAGGGATCCCTGCGTCCGTGAGGGGCTCGCTACTGAATCAGGATCTCTCGGCTGTAAAATCTGTTACTCGCCCAATCCTGCAGTACTCCCTCTGGTAAAACTGCCATTAGCTACAGGAGCTGATATAGTTAATTTACATTTTGCCAGCTATAGACTCGAGTTACTAACCGTTCCTTGTTCTGGGGACAGATTTAGACCTAATGATAAAATTATACTTTTTCGCAATAACTGTTGCCCTTGGACATGCTTAGAAGTTTTATGTCAGTTCTGCATCTGCTCACCCAATTGCAAAAACAGCTTCTCCAACCTCCTTAGCTGTGCTACCTGCAGAAAGTGTGCAAACCGCTTCGTTGCTCCTAATGCAGGAGCAATTAGTTTTACTTTCCCAGACTAAACAAACATGCGAGATTACTGCTCCCAGGGTCTTGCTGTGGCTTCTCCTGCTGCCACATAGCGCCTGGCCCATTTGGTCTTCACTACAATGGAGATAATCCTGTTTAGCTCCCCTGCAAGCCTGTCCACTAACATGACAGGCTGACGGCAGCTCTGGAGCACCTCAGGTCTCAGCAAGCAGCATCTTCCATGAATTGTGGACAACAAGCCACTAACAAAGTCATATAGCTATGGAGATCCCCCTACATCCTGGGCAAAATGAGCTGTGGTGGTCTAGAGGACACACACTACCATGGCAGGGTGGCAGAAGAAAGGGTAAGGACTTTATAGCCCCTTCAAATACTCCTGTTACAGACCTTCCTCACCTTCTCTTATGGCTGAAGCTCTGCTCATGTCTCCAAGTCACCCCTTTGTCAGTCTTGGAGCTACCTTTACTCACTTCCTACAGATAATGCAACTGCAGAAGAAGCATCTCTGGGTGACCCATCAAGCACAGACACCGGAGGGGGTGTGGGAGGGTGGAGAAGGAAAAGCCAGCAAAGCTAACTGCCAGACAGAAAATCAGCTCCTCTCCTGCTCCCTGGGTCACCATCCCCACCGCAGGTGGCTGTGGGCTGGGAGCCGTGCCGTGCCCGAGGCGCTTCACTCTGCTCCCATTCCAACGTCACGCGCACTGCACGGCGTTACCATCAGTGCCGCTGCTCAGAGCAGAAAGGGAATGCCAGATGCACTGGGGGTCCTGCGCAAGGCCTCCTAGGGAGCTCACAGTTGGGCTCTAACACCATGCATGCACGAGGCTCGGATGTTAAACACCGCTCTGCTTTCCTTTGGTGGCCTGGGAGATGGCAAAGCAGGCAAAACACATCCTACCTAGCAAAGCGTAAAGCAAAGCACTGCAGAAATCCCAATAAAGGCAATCTTCATGGTAAGGCGTGATGCCGTGTTGACCTGCAGCAACTTTTCTTTCTGCTGGGAAGCAGGCAGTGTGCCCGCAGCACTGTCCACCCCAGGATGTTGTTCTTCAGCTGATCCTATGGCGATTTCTAGTTCCTAAAGGTAGGAGGCAGGCTGAGGAAGGAGCACTGGAGTTACAGCAAGTTGGTTGCTAGCTTTCCAAGCCTGGAGAGCAAACCGAAGTGTATTATTAGCTCTTTTCTATTTGCCTCAAAAACTGATGAAGAAGAAGTTGGAAACCATACTATTCAACTGCCAAATAACTAAAAAAAAATTCCAATAGCGCCTGACATATGAGCCAAGGAACCCACTGAAAATGCACACTTGCATCCAAACCATAATGCATTGAGCTATGATCTCATTCTGAGGTGGGCTTTTTTTTAATTGGTTTGGTTCTTTTGAGCAAGAAAGGAGGAAACACAGTGTAAACCTTACATTAGCATGGCCTTATGGGGGAGAACAGAGAAAGTCACTGTTAGTCCCCTCTCCATAATGCTTCTGTGGGGGACCATTTTCTCCAGCTCCATCATGGGGACAGGGAGGAGGCAACTCCACGCTGCCCTCGCACATCTGATGCACCTCAGAGCCAAGACCTGGTGCTTCCACGTGCCCACGGAAAGCAGAGGACAAAATGAGGAGTTGTGGTTCCCCCCGAGCCCCCTCGCTGGCCGGCGAGCCCTGCCCAGCAGCCCCGGGTATCACAATAGCTCATGGGAAATGCCACTTCCCAAAGCACGAGCCAGCCACTTTCACAACATCCAAGCTAAATAAATGATTTCCAGGATCCTGATCAAACCTCTCTTTGTTGGCATTCACATTTCAGCTCAGAAATTACGAACGGGACAGCCCAGCTTTATCTTAAAAGCATCTGGTATTTGGGAAGGAGAAATAGCCTGCTTTTTTCAAACTAAGTTTTAGCATAAAAATGCTTGTGAGACTGGCAATTCTTATTAAAACCTAGCTTTTTCACTGGGTAATTTTCCAGATTTCTCACAGCCCTAGAGCAGAGGAGAGAATTTGGGAAACAAGGGAAACATAGGTGGGAAAAATATGCGAAAAGAAAACATGTAAAAGAAAACACATTTAAATTTGTTTCCACATATGAGATCATATTTCTGGCACTTTGTAGAAGTCCTATGGAAGCTGTTATTTCCAATATAGGAATACTACAGTGACTAAATTGGTGTTAAATTTAAATCTATTCAGGAAGTAATAGTCAATCTGCATTCCATGTAAAGACTCTCACAGGCAAAATTATTTATACAAGGTAAAGTTGGCAAAAGGAAGTCCAATGAAAGAAAAAAAAATTACATGTATTAACCCAACTCTTCCCAGCTAAATACTTCAGTACTTCAATAGTCCTTCCTCAGGAAAATAGATTTTTAGCTAGTGTGAGAGTAACACATTTTGTTAAAGTGGAAGTGATGTTTCAGGAACTGCTATTTTAGATGCATTATGAAACAATATAAGTACATGTGATCTTTTAAAGTAAGTGTCACTATTTGCAGACAGATTTTTACTAATAGTTTAATTCCACATGAAGTGTAAAATGCATCCTGCAAATGTGCAGCTACGTAATTGGATAGATGTTTTCACAGATGTATATTTAATTTTACAACTTTTGAACCTTCTTTGCATTTATTAATTCATTTCTGCAACATCTAGGTCCAAATTTTGCCACACATGCACAGCTCCAAGGAGGGCTGATTTTAATTATACTCATACAAGTTTTATGCCAGTGTAACTATTGACTTAAATCTAGTTTCTTAGACCATGATTTACATCAATATAACTTTGACTAGAGTCAGACTCAGTTGAAGATGTGTGGAAATAACTTTGCCAGAATTTCCCTCTGGGTTCTTTTTACTACTGGTAGTACAGAGTAAATAATTATTTTGGGCCAACATGTGTCAAAACTTAAAATATTTTAAAAACTTGGGGAAAAGGAATACCTGCTCCTTAGAAAGCTCTCTATAGGCTCATGCATGCTTCTCTGGCTTGATTTTGCTGCTTCATTTTAAGAAGTACATTTTGTTATGTGCATATTATCACAAGAGCGAAAAACATTAAAGAAAAAATCTGTACCCCTCTGACTTATGAAATGTAAGCAGTGATTTCAGTAATGTGAGAGCCAACGTGTCCCCTTTTGGACTCAGAGGGACACGGGGGTGCCTGTGGGGATGGAAGACCCAGAGACCACATTATAGCCACAAGAAAATTATAGCTAAGGAGAAGAGGCAGGAGAACATGCTCCTGCCCATAATGCCTGCCTTGCAGAGACATCCAACCCCACCCAGAAAAGTCCCTTCACAACGCCGTCAGCCCGATCTGAGGTATCCATCTACGGGCTCCTCGAAATGCCTTTAGGGAGCAGCCTGTGTCATGTATGGCCACCTGAGGCCAGGCTCAGGAAGGAGCACCACGAGAAGGCCTCTCCGTGAAGAGGGGAACCAGCACATCCCACTACCCAGCATCGTGGTGCACCACGAAAGCTTTCACCCAAAGCTTTCCGCCCCCTGGGTGTGGGTCTCCCCACATCGCCCATGTGTGCTGGGCTGGCAGGACCTGCGTCCTCTCCCCTCACCTGCACTGCCTGTTTGACGTCGCTACGGGATTTTAGGGGCCCACAATGCAGGGGGGCCATCTCCAGAGGAACCTCAGCCCTGGGAGCACGGATGGGATTCCCAAAAGCCCCATTAA
>NC_089878.1:38355000-38440000 GCF_040182565.1 Anser cygnoides
AGGACTCCGTGTTTTTTGAAAACAGTACTTCAGCAAATAGCTTTATCTGGCAGAGCCTCTTTGTATTGTAATTACATATAATACAAATCTTCACAATAATTCAGAGAGAGAAAATGCTAATGTGCAGGTTGTGGCAGAAACTACACCAAAGCAATGAGATTTGCAGTTACAGTAGATTCCCCATCTCACACTGTGATTTTTAACAATTTATTCCCCCCCTCCCTTCCAGTTGCACGAGCGCAGGCTCCTGTCTCCCTTCTCTTGCTGAACTGCAAAGTTCATCCATCACCACTACAAAGTTGTTTCTCCCAAACCTCTTTTTCCGGAAAAAAATAAAGATTTTTTCCCTTAAAGTACAAAATAGATGAAAAAAATTCACAAAACCAAACTGTTGATTAAAGTGTGTTGGAGTTTGCAGGAGAAACTACGGGGAGTTTCTAGCATTTAAGCAGGATTTATATTAGAAAATAGTTCCTAACATCCTTTCCAGATTTCTGCTTGTCGCTGTTCCAGTTTCAAAAACATGCAAAATTTATCTGACTTACCACAACAGCTTGAAGGACCAGCTTGGATAAATATGTATTTTTGTGATCTCTATTGGTTTTGCACATATGGTATCATCTACCTGATTGATTGTAAGGGCTCCATTGACTAAAAACGGAAGGGATTTTGGTGTCTATATTCATTCTGAAAACACATATTCATTGCAGGGCACGCCACAATCCCATAAACATGAAGTCACTGCCATGCACGGTGTCAGTGTCTCTCACGTAATGAATCACCGGCTGATAGACCCCTTTGGAGCCCTGACACTTTATCCTCCCGCACGCGGCTGCTGCCGCCCTCCAGCTCCCAGCCCGTGTCCCCGACTCGCTTTCTGCACCAAGGGCAGGGCGAGGGGCTGGCTGCAAGCCCCTGCTCCCCAGTCAGGGCATTTCTGAACTTCACGTTGTTTCGCGTTTTGTTTATTTTACCTCATTATTTTATTTTGTTTTACTCTAGGTTTATTTATTTACCTGTCTGTCTATTTGTTAAACCTCAGCAAGGCCAAATGAGTTGCTTGCAAAAAATGCAAACCTGATCCTACGGCAGTCCTGCCCCTCGTTTAACTCCTCACGTTTTGCACAGGCGCTGCACCGCCACACACGGAGCCTGGGAGCATGAAATACGCGGTAAAACAAATAACTGCCTTCGCAGGGAAACGTCTCGTTTCTCCCCCCTCTCTTTCACATACCTGTATCTGACCCTCATCTAGATCCCAGAGCCAATGACAGAAATATTGACATCAGCCGGGGAAAGATCAGATTTCCTTACACGGGGGACCCGTCCTGTAAACTCTGCGTGTTGACAGAGCCAGGTCCCGTGCTGGTGGGTCCTCTGGGATCCCGGAGGGGCTTTAGCTCCGTTCCCGCTCCCTTGTAGCCTTTAGCTTCAATGCCAGCAGCTTACACCTTAAAATAAAAAGGGCCGGGTTCGGGTACAGGAGGACCAAACACCGCCTTACTCCAGCCTGACTTCAGCAAGCCACCGCTGGTGTGCAAAGTACCAAGAATGCCACAAGCTGGCCCAAAGTTCATAAATTAAAGAAAAAGCAGTCGGCTGAAAGTTGTTTAAAAAAAAATCGCCTCTCTGTTTTTACAGCCGAGCCCTAACTTCCTGATAACCAGGGGCCGCCAGGGCTTTGCCTGCCACGAGCCCTGCGTGGCATCGGCCGCGGGCACCGCAGGCTGCTACCTGCCTTGGGGAGGGAATGCGGCGCCCGTGATGAAGTACGGGCGCTCAGGATTTCTCCGGCGTTTTACTTTCTATTATAAACGCTTGCTCGAAGCCCAGCCCTCCGATTTTTGGTCACAGCTTTATCTCAGAAAAGGCTGAATAGGTACTTAAAATATTTTTCGAGAGAAAGAAAGAGGACGGAGAGAGGGAGAAACCCCTGCCCATTCTTCTGAAATTTAAGTAGGCAGCCCTTGAAAGATCACTGAGAAAAGTCTGTATTTTCTCAGGTTTAACTAAATAATTTATGCATACTTTCACTTTGGCATGATGAAGCAATTTTAGCCTTTAAAACCCACAACTACTCAGGAGGGAAAAGGTCTGGTTCCTGCAACTTAAATAATTTAAACCTCCAGGTGGAAATGCTTTCAGCGCCGCTCCTTCCCCAGACAAAGGAGGAAGACTCCGCAATTCTGCAAGACTGGGAAGAAAAGTGATAAAAGAGCCAACCTCGGATGCATTCAATATCAAGGGGAAATCCAGCACTGTTTGCTGGAAAGAAGGTGACCAGGCAGACGCTGGGAGTGCATAAACCGGCAAGGTAAGAACGCTTAGAAAACAAAATTATTGGCCTAGAGCTACCACAAACATGTTTTCCAGAAGAGCTCAGCAAAAACGATCCCCCTGCTGTCTAACCCGAGTCAGAAGAGGTTTGTGTACGCGTCAGGCTTAGGCAGATGCTCGGGGTCACCGACGGAGATGTGAGAAGCTGCCCCTCCAGCCCCGGCGCCTGCACGTACAGAGATGAGTGCGCGGCGCAGCTCGGCGCCGGCGAGAAACGGAAAAGTACCCGGGCTGCTGCAGTGCTTCCTGCACGTGGTGCTAGATGTGAAACCCTTGAGATGCTTGCAGAAGCCTACCAGCTTTAAAGACAGGTGAGAGATGCCCCTCCGAGCCCGTGGCCTGGTGGCCGGATTCAGTGCACGCCGTGGGACACGCCAGGGAGATGCAGGACCAGAGCCTCCAGCTCAGCGGCGCCCCATGACCAGAGGGGGGGAATGTGAAAATTGGGGAGAAAAAGTGCAAACACTGCTTGTGTTGGTAAAACTAGATAACCGAGAGTGATTTCACGAAATATTAAGCTCCAAGATGTCTCCCAGTAAATAGCATTACTGAAATGAACGTTTGGCTCCATACCAGGGATAGGCATGCCTCTGACTGCTCTCCCCTTTGGTATGTATTGAGCAGAAAGTATTAGCAGGAGAGCTAGCAGTGACCCGTGCATCTAAACCACGGGCATTTTCTGTTAGGAAAAACATCTGACTGTCCTTTCTAAAGAGCTCTGAGACCTCCATTGTTCAGCGTGAGCCCTCAAACCATGGCCAGGACGATGTCCTGGGGCTGGAGACATGCCTTCTGCATGCCTTCTCCTAGATAGAGGCCCTAAATGCACGCTATCTGTCTGTACATTTGCCTTCCTCAGGAGAACAGCAGTCACACGCCAAATGAACAACCGCACACAAGCGTCCTGCAGCCGAGCTTGCCCCAGCAGCAACATTTGCATCTGCAGCATGGCTGTGTCGGGAGGTGCAAGGGGGAGCAGTGGAAGCTGGCCTGGCTGTGCCCTGGCTTCTTCACCCCACAATTTCCTCCTCTTCTGCAAAACCCCTGGGAAGGGAAAGGAGAAGCGGGCTGCCCTGCTCACCACTGGGGTGCTGAGGGCAAAACCAGCGGCTTCGTGCAGGGCTGAGCAGATAGGGGGCCAGCACAGCAGCTGCATGATGCTGGCCCTCAAGGTAGCAAAGTCAAGTGCATGAGTTCAGGAAATCCCATCTTCTGAGCCTGAACCTGTATACACCAGCTTTTTGCATTTTTTTTCTTCTTTTTTTTTTTTTTTTTTTTCCTAACAGGTGTCTCACTCAATCTATGCAAAAGAGGGCAAAATTAAGGCTTGGTGGCACCAGAAATACCCCGGTTGTGGATGGAACTGCTGTTCTTTTAGTGTGGATTTTTGTTTGTGTGCGTGGCAGTGCCCGTGAGAAGCTGCTCGCTGCATGTGGAGTAACACCACCTCTGCAGTCTGCCTCAGAACAAGTGGGGAGCTTAAAATGGCTCAAAATTCGCCCTATCTGCTTGTGGCTCACGGTCAGCCGAAATGTTCATATTAGGCTGGTCCTCAGCGAGTGGAAAAGCCTTATCCTCGCAGCCAAAAGGAAACGCAGAGCTGGGCATAAGAGGCTGTTGAAACCACACGTCATGTTTGGGTTTGCTGTGTCATAATGATTTTATTCCGGTCAGGATAAGTCCTTCTGCAGCTGTTTTCCTATGGAGCTGATGGCAAAGGGCAGGGACTTGGCTGATACCACGCAGAAGGGAAAAGCACCAAGAGGAGGAACCTCCTTGCAGAGAAAACATCTCTGTTAAAAATGCATTTTTTTTTTTTTTTAAATATGTAAGTTTCAGAGGCATTGCCCGTGGTTAAGAGGTAAAATAAGGGATGTGGAGTGAGGCCTCAGACCTCAGGCCTACGAGTATTTTCCCTTTCTTTCAGCCTTCTGTATTTTCCCTTTTCTAAATGCGGTATTGACAGGGGCGCCCCGGCCGCAGCTCTGCGTGGGTGCTCCTTCACCTCCCCACGACTGGGGACACCCGGCCCTTCTCACCCCAATCCCTCGCTGGCGGGGCCCTACCAAGCGGCCAGGATGGCCTCATCCCCTCGTGGACGTGCCCAAATGCGTGCCAGTTAGATGCACCCAGACCTGTCCCCACGGGTGTGCTCCCTCCTGGGCCAGGTGCTGTCCCGAAACTCTCGGCTCGTTGCACAGCGGCCGCGAAAGTCTCTAGGCTGCCGGGGGGACGGCGCAGGCTTCAGCCCGGGCCTACCTTGAGCTGACGAGGGGCACGTGGGTTTCTAACAGAAATTAAAAGTTATTTGCTCTTTTAATGCAGTGCAAAGTATGGCCCGGGTCAGGATCGCATTTCCCGAGAGAAAGTTAAACTTTCAAGGTTAATTTTGTTTCTGAACAAAGTGTAAACCTTTTTTTTTTTTTTTTTTTTGAGGCCTGTTTTTTTTGCTGACTTACATCTTACGCCCGTGAATCCTGACCGCAGGATCGGGACTGGAGACCTTGCATTTTGCAAAGCGGCACAATTTTTGGCGATAAAATAACCATTATATCAGCCCCGGGAACAAAGCAAGCTCGGGGACTGTGTGTGAAACTCCTCTCGCGCACAAAAAGGCAGCCCGCTTGGCACCCAGCTCCGCGAGGCAAGCGCATGAACCCGGGGTGAAAGGCCTTTTCTTCTGTTCCCGCTCCGCTCAGCCATCGAGTTCTGCTCATTCATTACCCCGAGTTAAGCTCTGCAAGCTTACAGTAAACCTCCGAGAGCTGGGTTTTGTACGGAGGAATTTCGCATTAAGGATTCGCTCACCCCCCGGCCTCTTCCCCCGAATCGCACACCTGATAGAAACCTTAAATCCCAATCTAGCCTGAAGTGCATTAATAGGAGCTTTGATTTTCTCTAAAAAGAAGAGAATTAGCTCCGTAATCCTACTAGTTATACTTCTAACAATATTATTTTAAGACAATTAATTCATATTTTAAAATAATGAAATTACTAGCACAAGACACTAAACTTCTTTTAGTATATTAAATTGGGCAGATTGCTTCTCTCCTTCTAATTATGAATGTAGCAGTTACAAAAGAAACTGTCATTTTGATAGAGTAAAAGACAATCTGTCTGCCAAAAGTGTCCAACCATAATTCTAAAAAAAAAGTCATCTGCATCAAGAACATGCTACTTTGTTTGATGTACTGTCTTATTGGAAACCTAATTTGCTTTCAACCTCTGAGACAACACATAACATAAGTTTGTGTGACTAATTTTCTTGGAAATATGAGTAATTAGAATAAGGGACCATTTCCATAGCAGGAACGGGCAGTTTTCAAAATTCTCAATAACCGCAGTAAGTTGTCTCCTTTTCCCTTTCAGCTGCGCGGTACAAAAGGGAGAGGGAAGAGAGAGGCACGGCTTTGCACAGCACAACGCCAGCTCCCGTGTAAATCGTGAACTCCTGCAAAGTACAGAAAGGTTTATTACCTGAGGTGAGCACTCCCAGAGCTCCCGGAGTATAAAGGCATTAGCCGTATGTTCTAACAAAGTAATAAAAATCAATAAACAGGAACCCCCCACCTGTGCTATGGCCCCAGTGTTAAGTTTTATACATGTAGTAATAGTGCATATCAATTTTCACCACCCTTCCTACGCTAGCTATTACAAGGCATACAACCACCGGAGGGACCGCGAGAGCAGTGCCATTCATCCCACAGAGTTGTCCAGATGCCAGCTCCATTGCATCATTGTCAATTTTATTCTATCTACAACTGGACAAGGCTGCGGCCCCGGCTCCTATCCACCCACTCAGCACCGCAACAATTGCAAACTCTGTTCGACTGGTTAAAGAGTTTACCAGCCAGCTGAAAGAAAACAGAACAGTTGCATATTAATGCACCCAGCCCCTGAAAGATCACATAATGGAGCAGGAGAAACGTGTAACTGCAACCAATATGTGATCTTGTCCAGCTGCCGCAGCCTGTGGATCAGTGACCAGGTTTTTAAATGAATTAATGCTAAGCATCAATATGCAGCTGCGCCAGGTTTCCACTGCAGCTCGGCGTGGGCTCTACGCTGCTTAATTGCTCAGAGGTATAGAAAGTGTGGGTCATCATGGGTACGCCGAAATCAAACGCTGCTACAGATGAGGCAGCTCTACCAGGTTTCAAAAATGACTACTAAATCACACTTATCTTATAATTAAAAAGAATGCCCCCGATAAGGCAGAAAAGAGTGTGAGCACAAACCTTTGCCATGCGTTTTCCACTATTCATTAATCTATGGAAATAAGGGTGGCAGGTTTATTTAAGTATGAAGCAGCCCAGGAAAGTTAGTTGCTTTTCATTTTCAAATCAGGACCAAAAAAACTTTGAGGAATATTTCATTCTACAGGCATCCTTTAAAAGTGTCAGGCTTTCTAATTACTGCCCAAAGATGACCACTGCAGTCTTTAGCAAGTAACGAGAAGCGTTTGAGGATGAAGGCTTTGATTCTGAAATAACCATGACCCAAGTGTGGTCTCTCTTGATGAAAAAAAGCTGCAGTAGCTTCAGTTTTAATAGGCAAGAGGAAAGAAAAAAAAAAAAAAAAAAAACCAGCACTTGACGATGACCCTTTCTCCCCTCCCCAACAAAAAGACAAGGAGTTTTATCTGCCTGAGGTTGCCTCTGATAGTGCTCCTGGTCCGGAAGTACCACTCATGGGCACTTAAAGCAGCATCACTCAGAAGCGTAAAAATAGAATAAAGTTGTACAGCAAATGAGAAATTATGATATAACTCAAGTGCTGTGACACGAAACAAGCAAAATGACCGATCCGAACATTCCCTGGACCCGATAAAAATCTATCTGAAATTAGTGTTGCCATCAAGGTGTTGCTTGGGATGAAGTAGTGCCTTTAAAAGCTATCTACAGTAACAGTCGCGACAGCTTTGCAGTGAAGCTAACCATTTTAGGCAATGGGAAGAAAGTAAGACCATTGTAGTTGCGAACAGCTGGCATACAATAGATAATTTAAGGGAAAGTGACCCTCATGTATAATTTTTAACTGAAGAACTGTCAAGCCCCATTAGTTCCAATAGGGCCTGGTAGTACCGAGGTAGGTTTATAGGGGCATTGTATGAGAATAGTTTCCAACAGAGCAGCAAAAAAAAAAAAAAAACATTTTATGGGAACTTTTGTAGATTTGGAATTAATTCCTTTTTAAAAAAAAAAAAAAGAAAAAAAGAAAAAAAAAAATCTTAGCTGCTGTTTGAGACAACGGCATCTCTGCTTTTCTTTTCCGAACAGACCCTAAAAAATGGCAAAAATGTCTTTTGGAGCCAGTTTAGCCACATTCAGAACCATACGCACTGATAATGCTGAGGAATTCTGAAAGACACCCGTTAAATGTGGAAACCATGCTGCTAAATCTACGTCACAGCCTCTGCTAGTGAATAAAACGCCAAGTAAAAGAGCAAGGGAAGGAAACACAAGTACTTAAATGAGCGCAAATAATGAAGGGTAGAGCCTGGGTGGAACATAAAGAAAGAGCGAGTTAGGTAAAATAAAGCTCCAGCACCGTTTCTGCAGACATATTTTAGAGGCCAGTCCAACATTATAAACAATTGCTATAAAACCTGAAAGGTCCAGGTGTCGCTAAGTCATGTTTACTTTATGGCTTTCACTTTGCTATTTGGCAGTACTTCTAAGACCGTTCTGAATGATGTTGCCCTCAACTTAAAGTGCTATAACTTTCTTGCTCAGACTTAAAAGAGATACTGTAAAATTATTTAGCAACTTCTTGTGCTGTAAACAGTCCTGGGATGTAATCCCAGACGCCTCTCCCTTGTATCAGTCAGCCCCTAGTGAAATGCTGTATGGTGATGAAGTATACATGGTTGGTCTTAGGTACGTATATAGGAATGGGGTGAAGAGGGGAAAGACCTCAACCTGCTGCCAGCCTTGTTGCCTAAGGGGGTGGTGGAAATGGGAAACAAAAAAAAAGCGAACATGGGCAAAGGCTTGGATTTGCCTCGTGTCGGTGAAGAACTGTCCTTCCTTGGGGCAGGCAGGTGCTGTTTTGGGGCATGTTATCTCCCCACGCCGATTGGGCACCATCACACCTTCCACCCGGGCCGAGTGCATGTGGGCAGGCGGCATGGCGCTGGAGGAATTTTGCCACTAAGGCCAGTGTTGGGTTCAAGGTAAGCAAGGATAGCTGATTCTAGCCTTAATGAGTCAACTTAAGGCCTATATATTTAAAAATAAGACAGATTGTCATTTAAAGAAATGATGAGAGAAACATCCTTTTAAATTTGGGTCAAATAATGTGACAATAAAGGCAGGAGTTATAGGTACTGTAGACTGTCCTTTACTAGACACTATATTACTTGTAGTCATTAGGCCAGCTATAAAAAGAAGGTTTAAATACTAATGTATTTTTTAATTTGTTTTATATCCTAAACAAGCAATCAATGTACATTAATAAACATAATTGTTTTTTTGGCATTTGTCCATTCATTTGGTCTACCTTGTCAGCTCCGGCAAACACATCAGCAAAATTCAGTAACCACAATACGCAAGAAGGAAACACCAATGAGGCCTCCTCAAATATGCATAATGTACTGAATTACTTTGCTGCTTCACTATTGACAGATTGAAGCCTCCAAAGTTTGCCATAATGTCCTCCGGTCCGTCTGTCTCAGTGACTTTGACAGGTTTTTGTCCACAAATACTGCTTTCAAGTGCTGGTGCAAAGAACCTTTAACGAGGTGGTAAATATGTTTACCTTTGATAAGGTGAGCTGCCTGATAAGATAATGTGTATGGCCACTTTTCAAAAGCAAATATGTGCAGAGCTCAGGGCTCTCACCCAGGAGCTGTGCTGGACTTGATCAACGTAGGGCAACACCTCGTACCTCGGAGAAGCTTCCTGGAGCCAATTTGTTCCTTTTCAGTTTTAATTATAAGGTACCACTCATGAGAGAGAGGTTTATGCACTCGAGAGAGTGCAATGCTGGAGATGGACGTGTAAAAGGTGCTCGTCTCTGTAGTCTCAGCAATTAGGGTGCAGCTCTTGGCACCTTTCCTTTAACTAGGACACTTTCTCCTCAAAGGTCTGTGGGTTTCTGCCTCCTGGAGTGTCAACTGCAAGCAGTCGCCATCCAGGGGACCTCCTGCAGAGGGAAAAGATCAGGAAATCCCTCGGAGGAGGAAACACTCGATGGTCTGGTATGGTTACCCTGAGTGCTAGTGACCGGAGAAATACATACCAAGAAAAAGCTCCACTAGGGGCAAAATCTGCTTTGAGACCCCGTAATGCCTCCTGACATCTCTATCAGGTCCTCTCCGTAGGTGACCCTACCAAAACAACCCCGGCTGGTCCATCGGTCTTACGCGAGAAGACGGGAGGCAACGTGGGCACCATCTGCACCACAGAAATTTCTTAAAATGTCATTTGTCAGAGGAAAGGAAAACGGCATTGTTGTGGGAAGAGCAGAAGCCAAGGAGTCCAAAATGGTAGCTCCGCACAAGGCTTTAACGCGCTAGAAAATTTATGAAAACATGAATAAAAGGTAGCTTATTCAGTGTCAGCCTTACATATTTATAGTTTAAAAATTAGTCAAAGTTTATATCCCGAGGTTGCACCTACAGGAAGCCAGATGTGTGCCTTCTGCATGTGACCTAAGACAGGCCTGGAGCAACAACTAGATAATTTCTCGCTCATACTCCACACCGTCGATCGCGGCGGCTTTCTGAGGTGAGAGAATCTGACAGCACTAACTCTCCAGGGCAGAACTTTCCAGTCAAGTGGATCAACGGACTGAAAATCTCTTATGAATAGTCATTAGGCCTTCATTACAAACCCCTCACAACCCAGTTCTCTTCTCGCAACCAAATGCCTTTTGTCATCTTCACAAGGTGCATCATTTAATTACCAATTGATTTCTTTATATATGACAACATGTCAGATAGCAAAATACAGTGTATCTCCCTTAGGGGGAGAAGTCTGTTAACTATCAGCGTGCCAGATTACTGAATTTAGCTGCAAGACAGTTATTCCCTCCACCGCTCCTTTATTTTAACTCGCTTTCCCTAGCTCGGGAGTTTTTCAGAGGAGCCGCGCGGGGAAAAGAGGAAGGCAAGGAGCATCGCGGAAAGAATTTTCCCCGTTCTGTCACAAAATCGGAGATCGCTTCCAACATTTCTCACTCTCTTTTTAGGCACGGCCGCCGCCACGCACACCGTGCCCGCACATATGTACGTTGGCATCGGCGCCTATATGCACACAGAGAGCCTAGCTGAAGCGCGTCAAACAATTGTTCCCATTATACCAGGAATTTACCCAGCTTCTGACTTTGCTAGCACGCTGAATCTTCCCCTTCACAACTGCGGCCTGATAATCAAGCCAGTACTGTATTAATAAGCTGAATAATAAGGGAATTTCAGAAATGTACAGGACTATTATACCGTAACAATAAAACCTCAAACTGAGTAAACCAGAGCAGTGCTGAAGGTAGGCGTCAGAAAATAATGAAACCAGTGTTGCAGTAATGCCCTCCATTGTATGGCAGTGTAAATGCCTGCTTCTTTCATACACAGAAGCTACATTACACGAGTCCGAAATGTTCTCAGAGCATCACTGTGCCTGGTTGTGATAGAACCTGGCACCAGCAAGCACTGAAAGCTGACATTATACTGTAGGATGTGCTGCAGGTGTGCAGGCCTGCGAACGTGCTCTAATTACATATTTTCCTGCAGAGCAACAATTAAGGTCGCCAAAATAATTGCCAGTTTCTTAATCCCTCTCTAACAAGACTGACATAAGGAATGGTTTATTTTTCTCTGGTTATTTTGAAAGTGTTCCTCAAGATTTTGGTTTTTCTAGTGCGCTGCATAAAACTAATTCTTACGTACAAATGTGTGATTATACCCATTGTTGCTGCTGGATTTTTATTTTTTTTTGAAAGGCCGAACCTTTTCTGAATTCTAGTACAACTGAAATAATGAAGAAATGCTGATTGTATAACCTGTCGTGCTGTTTCAACATTTCCTCTGCAACGAAGGTACCCATTTTTCCTTTCTGTGTGCACACTTGCTGGCGTGGTTTTGGTGCTCTTCTCCGGGCCTGCAAACTCCTGGCCGGTCCTCAGAGCCCTGCAGAGGGGCATCAGCACTGCAATGCCCCAGCCGAGCAGCTGGACAACTACAGCCTCCTGCCTGTGTCCGGAGGTTCAATAAAGAATCACCTCTATTTTCATTCCAACTGGCCTTATCTACTGTGGGAGACATTACAGAGACTTCTTTCTAAGCGGCATAAAGCACTCGACTTCAAACAATTGGAACAATTGTAGTACATGAGACAGAAAGGAGATGTCTAGTGCATCCATTTGCAAAGCTGATGCATTTAACAGCAACCATTATACATTGTAGTTATATATAGCCTTCTCACAGACCTTGGGAATAGTGGCCAATGTGAGTCAAACTCAGAGCTGCCATCAATGGCCACAAGTCAATTGATTTTCTTCGGGAAGCACCCAACGATACGAGCCAGGAACCCTCCGTGCCTCCCTCCCTCTGTAACTCTCACAGACAAGGAAATCCTTTGGAGAAAGCCGCGGTCTCAGTGCCCACACAGAGACCTTCTCATCTTTTATGGCCTTTGAGTTTTGGAGCTTAAAGCTCAGCTGAAGAGGACGCTTGGGACACCTAATCTGGAAGGCATTGGGGTGACTTCTGCAGGATTTGGGTCAGACCCACAGGCTCTACCTCGTCAGCAAGTCAGCACGAGGCTGTTCAGTGTTTGTGAAGATGCCTCAGAGGCTCTAAAAAGTATTTTATAGAGGAACACAAGGACATTTGTGTTCAGTCATGTTCAGACAACCCTTAGTTAAGCCAAAGGTTAGTAGTTTGTTCTTGATTACATTTTAAAATAGCTTGAACTCTTTTCTAACTTTCCAGCAGAGCCTGCTGTCAGCTACCTATGTGCAGATCCTGTCGGTGTCAGAACGAGTATTGCTTATGGCAGGACTAAATTTATCTGAGCAACACCAAAGATTAAGCAAAAAATGCCACACAACACCAGTCAAAGGATGTCCAGCAGCATGCCAGATAGATTGGCTTGACATGCAAAATCGTATTCAAACATCTGAGAATATTAGCATTAATGGAACAGGCAAGGCACCCTTTGATAATTGTTGGCAATCTGAAAACTTTGCTCTGAGGATATTAAAAGTAAACTGTTATAGTCCAATTGCCAGTTTTAATCCTGCTGATAAAAACTGCCACAACCTGTCAGCGTTTGACATTTAGCAAGAAGGTATGAATATAAGCTTCTGCTAGGCAGTGTAGGTAGACGTCCACCTTTGCAAAGTGCATTACATGCATGGAAACCTCAGAAGTGATACTAATAACACAGACTCCTACCAAGTTACTGGTTTTACTGCTAGCTCCACTACTCACTTTCTAAATTTGTCTCTCTTTCCTACACTTCTCTTGCAGTCTTCCTTCAACACAGATGAGATAATCAGTTGCTTAGACACCCGTCCTCATAAAGCTGTTCACATCTTTGTATGCTTCACCTGCAAAAGCCACAACAGCGATACTGTGATACATGAAAATGTATTCTCCCTCATCGTACTTATTACTTTGAAATGCTCATTGATTTACTCTGCAAGTGAGGAAACAAAGGAAATTTAAACTTTAATGGATATTAAATTATTTGCAAATGAATCATTTACTCTTCTAAAAAGGGACAAATGTATTTTCTTCACTTGAAAGGTACTTAGAAAGACTGCATGGGAGTGATAAAACTCATAAAACTCAGGGTCATATACAACCAGCTTAGACTTTTCAAACCCGGTGATTTCATTAAGACTCAGTACGAAAGGACACAGCGAGGCTCTCAAAGGACCGAACGCCGCAAAGCTTAACCCATGTAGCTGGTAGGCCATGAATCTTCAGGCTCCAGCATCTTTGCTGAACCAGATTTTGATGTAGGCACCTGACTGGGGACCCGGGTTAGCAAATACTGGCCTTAATGGTCAGTACCTTCCCAGTTCCTTCCCTGGGACCACTCGCAGCATGAGGCAGGGCAGAGCCAAGCCATGTTCCTAGAAGGGGGCCAAGTCCTGGTGACTCCACTCATGGGAGTGCTTGCACCAGTTTCAATGGGGAAGACGTGGCCCTGTTTACATGAAAATGCTTTGAAGGGAAATGTTTTAGGTTTTGATCAAAACCTCATTTACATTCTTACAAAGAAACTGTGAAGAGTTATAAATGAGCTGTAGAGTATATTATAAAACACATTTTAAAAGTAACACATGCTCAGCGATGGATTGCGTTAAAAAAAAGTACATGCGATATCCAAGACGATCATTTATGTTGAGCAGAGATCACGCGAGAAAGCATTCCACAGGCATAACTTTGCAGATAATCAAAGCCAAGTATTAATACATTTTTATCAGTCCACCTTCTAAACAATATTTCAGTAGATTTCCTTTCACACAGTGATATTTGTAATAAATGTTCTGCCTTTGTTTTAAAGTCAGTCCGTAGAAAGATGACATCAGCTTAGCAAACAATAAAGTGCCTGTAATATTGTCTCCAGAGGGCTGTTACATTTACTTTGTAGCAGTAAAATTCAATTTTCAAAAAACACTACATGAATGATGTTAGGTTATTAACCCTATCACCACCGTAAAACATCATCATTGTGTGCAGAATGTAGGTCACTATCTAGGAGCTATAAGTTGCTTTTTGTTAAATAATCCATTTAAGCTGCTTTTCTTCCCCATAGCCCGGGTTGTGTCCCTTCCCTTTGAAAAAAAAAAAAACAAAAAAAAAAAACGGGCCCACTTTTAATCACAGGGCTCTGAGTGAGCGCACTTATTACACATCGCATTTTGAGGTGCTCTTCCTTTGTTACTTTCAGATTTGGCCGCACACTTTTGAAGAGTGACTCTCTGTGAATTCTTGCTGCTCGGCGCTGCTCTCAAAGAGCACGAAAACCGAGCACATCGCAGCAGCCCGCGCCGGCAGTGACTCGCGCAAGTTTCAGTTCAGGGAACGATAAGAAAATCTGCAACTACAAAACTCTGAGTCATTTTGAAATTTCAGCGCACTTGAATAGCAGCCGTCCTGATTCGGGGGCTGGCTCCCAGCTCCTGCCCCTGCGTGTTTTCCCTCCGACGGGTCCGCGGAGAGAGGCACAAGAGGGATCGGCGAGCAAACTGTCCGCGGGCCAGCGCCGGCGTGTCACATGGCTGGGTATAAAAGAGGATTTGCATACCTGACGCAGCTATGGAAATATTCCCTGTCCGACAATGGGCGAAAAAGAAGCCCTGACGGCTGGCCAGCGTCAGCGTGCAAGGGGTTAACTAGTTAAACTTCTACCACCCCCCACAGCAACTTTCCAAAAGCTGACAATAAGTAAAAGAAGTGCTGGTTATCCATTTTTTAAAGGGATGGGATTGGTTTTAGAAGAAAGGGAAAGAGGATCAAACACCTCAGAGCAACAAAAGGTTGTGTCAGAGGGCCCTCAATCACAAACCTCCTTCAACAAGAGATATTCCAACCTTCCAGAGCAGTTACCCGGGCAGCACGGCTAAAAAGTGCCCTGACATGAAAAGAACAAAAACAGAAGGGACAGAGGTAGTTATTGTTATGCACACTCCTCTTTTTTGCTTGGGCTTTTTTCTCCCCCACAAAACTTTTTGCATAAGCTGTTAGGGGAAAAGTAATAGTGCTGCTTATTGAAAAGAAATCTCTCTTTTTTTTTTTTTTTTTTTTTTTTTTTTTGCATCTCCTACCTCCTAGGTTGTGAGGTATGCCCAGCAGATTCTCAGCAAGGAACACCTGATGAATGGGAAGGTCAGCTCTGTGAATGCTTCAAAAGAGGCATCCGAAATTAATAAATGTAATTATGAGAGTGTAAATGCACCCTGGTTTTCATCGCCCCCTGAACACATATTTGATTTTTTTTTTTTCTCCAGACGAGCTAAGTTTTGTGCGCACAAAGAATGTAAATTATTTGCATTTGCGGTGTCAGGTCTTGGAGGTATCTTAACAGTGTGTAAGAATTTTCCACTTAAATGTAAATTATTAACAAGTCAGAGTTTTCATTTGTTTTATCTCCTGATGTGCAATCTAAATAAATAAATGGCACATTTTACAGTATTCACCACCCACTTCTCTGCTCTTTCGGAAAGATATTTTATACATGCTACCTCTGCTTAAATAGGGTGGTGGATCACTCGCTCTTTCATCATTTATCTTTGTCTCTGTGCTCCCGAGGATTTCTGTTGGTGGTGGTAGGTTTTTTTTACTTTTTTTTTTTTTTTTTTTGCTAAAGCAAATTTACCTCTAGTACTTCATCAAGTTTCCCTGTGTAATATCGCTAAGTAAACAACACAGTGGTTTATTCATAAAATATTCATATTTCAAAATGTTCCTTCCCAATCGCCCCTCCTGGGTTTACCTATGTTTACAAATATGTAAGCCTTGTTAATATGCCTTGTCTGGGGAATGGTGAGCAGTGACCCTCCTTGAGGCAGAGCTCTGATGGAGAAGTGTATTATTTCAGCTGGGAGAACAGCAAAGCTCGGGGATGAGACTGATTGATTAAGACCAGATGGATGGCCACACATAGGTGTGACAAAAATAGAAACGCATTGCAAACATTCCTGGCATTGTCCTCCTGTGGTCGGGGAGGTGGACGGACCCGGTGGTACCTTATCTACCTCCTGATGGGCTCCAGAATTGAAGAATGTTAATGAAAGCTAACTCTCCTTCGCCGGCCTTACAGTGACACTTATTACAATGAATCAAGCTTAAAATTGCATCTCGAAAATAAAGCCTGAGTTCCCCCGATCGAAAAGTGACAGCTGGCATGCCACTGGAAAGCATTCGCACACGCTTCCATGAAATTAATTCGAAGTAAAGAGCTCAGAAAGAAAGGAAAGAGAAAGAGAAAGAAAGAAAACAAACAGACCGTACCCACATCCTCTCCTTAAAATTAAACTTTCAGAAACCACATAAAGGAATAAGTGCAAAATGAGTGACCTCTGGTTTGGAGAAGAATGTCTCATTGAAACCCTCGCAGCTCTCGTGTTTATTGGCCATACTCTGGCCAGCCCTCTCCCTAATATTGGGGCTGTTCCTCACAGAAAATCCCAGTTGGGGGCTTGTGTCCTTCCTGAAGAGAGTGGTCCTGATGACCAGCACTGCCCTGGGCAGCCTTTACCTGGCCCACCTTTGCCTTCAGGCCTGGGCCGTGCCATATCCACCGCACCACAACAGAACGCCATGAGCCGGGCCTGCCTGCAGCCGCTGAGGGCCAGGAGCTGGGCAGAGGAGCAGCACAGCACCAGGCTCCTCAGGCCACCCCGTTTTCTCTCCTCTGCTTATTCCTCACCACAAATGGGTTGCATGGCCAGTTGCGAGGGTCAGCCCTGACCCCAAAACAGGCTTTGAGGTCATGGGACGGTCTCAAGCCTACTCTTCGCAGGATCCTTCTCACGCGGCATGTCGCCTCGTGACAGCCATGGCGGAAGGTGCAAGGACCAGACCCCCAGGCCCTCTCTTTCTCCCTACAGCGGCGGCCCTGCCCCGGCGTGAGCTTTCAGCTCCCTCTCCCCTCGCGTAGGCCTGAAACGATTACCTACTTGTTAGAAATCTTCTCAGGTTTCACAGGCAAGCATTTGCCGGTGGGTTCCTGACCGGCCTTTCTGGACGTGGCGCTCACAGAGACACGCTCTCACACATGCAAAAGCCCTGTGATGGATCAGGGACTCCTCCATTCACCCCTCCACTTTAAGCAAAACCGTTCCTAATATACCTTTTCATACGTGAAGCATAATGAATGTACCTTTTCTTATGCGTGTACAATACTGTACTTTCACCCACTGGCAAAGAAGTTCGCTAAATTACTAAGAGCGTTTAAAGAGGTGGCATTCATTGTAATATACAAAGGAATTTAAAGCACATTTACAAATGAATCGGCAGGCATGCCAACAAGAAAAGCAAATTTAAATGTAAAATTAAAAAAAAAAAATGAGGATTGCTTGAAACGATTATTATGATATGAAAATGTTTGTCCATTCGGCAGGCTGCAAACTACCTAATTTCTCTTCATCTACAATTCAGGTGACTGTGGTTTTAAAGAAATATTCTTTTCCTTGGTTTCCTTCTTCCCTCCCCAACTGAGTAATAAAACATAGACTAATTTAAATAAGAATCATTATGCTCAGAAGGCCTCCTCTGGCTGGAAGACTTTTGTTCCACATGTCCCATAATCTCACTCCCACATGGCTGCCATAAGGTTGATGCTGAAATCAAACTGAACTATAGAATTTTCTTTTAGACACAGTGAAAATATGTATATCAGTTTTGAGAAAGAAGTCCTATAATTTAGGTAATGGAAGAAATATACTTGTGATAGAAACCTCTTGACTTTGCCACTCTGTTCCCTATATTTGTTTCCTCAACCAGGTTGCTATTAGCATATGAAAAATGCTTTAAATTTTATCCATTTCTGGACATATCTGTCACACGCACAAGTGAGATAGCAGCTAGGTTTCAACTTATCTCTTCTTTACCACCTCAGCAGCAGGTTTAAAATAGATCACACTCTTTTAGCTGTGTGCAGCCAAGGTGTGTGTAACTGCCGTACGGAACAAAACCCGATAAAGCAGAAGCAAGCCAAACTACCACAGGCAGCTTGCTCCCATCTCAAGCACAGGCGTTTCCATCGCAGCATCTCCCGGCGTTACTTTCCCTCGCTTGAAACGCAAGAGCCGGAGCAGCTCTTGCACGTAATTCGCTACATGTGTCGGTGGCGATGCAGCGGGGCTGGGAGCCGCGGCCGGGTTTTTTAAAGCAGCTGTTAGGCACTTTCTACTTGCTGTTTATCTGTTTCCTTAAAACTCCCACTCCCACCCCTGCCCTGCGAAGGGACGGCGGGCATGTGGCACGGCGGCTCCCACGCGCCTGTGCCGCTACAATGCCACTTTGTTCCACGCCCCGCGATGCCGGCCCTTAAAACCGCATCCCCAAATCCTCCGCAGGCGCGCATGATGCACGGCAATGTATGGCACAGCTCGCAGAAAGCTCACGGCGGCACCCAGCCTGTTTTCACACATGCTATAGGTCTTATGGCGTCAGCCCTGAGGTTGTTACGCGTGCGAAATTTTAAAAGCCCCTTTTTCTGCTACTTTTTGAGTAAATTAAAAACTCCCATTGCCTCCCAGGCAATTAGGATGAGGCCCGAGGACTGGCTTGGAGCAGCGAGATGCTGAGCGCTTTCGCTCGGCGGTATTTGGCATGAAAATATTTGTGGCTTGGTGAAACCTTGCACACACGCACACACACTCCCCAACTCTGCTTTTGGTGACATGTTGGGGAAATGGCTATTTTTGCACAAACGTAAAAAACCCATGAAATTATGCTCCGTTTTAATGAAAAGGCGGTTTTGCCTGACGAAACATATGTGTTTTATTAACAGTATTAATAGAAATGGGCCCGCTTTCAAACTCGCAACAAAACGTGACAAAGCCCAGGGCCAGATTCTCAGCTCCACTGGAAGCACCTCGCGACCTGCCGCGCAGCAGGAAGGCCGTCCCGGCCGCCGTGCCCCCAGACCCCATCTCCTGGTGGCGAAACACCTCCGTGGGCACGCCACAAACACCCCCAGGGCCGAGCTGGGCCAGAAGCTGCGGGGCGTGGACACTTTCTCAAGCCAGGAGGCTCGAGAGATGCTCTTTGCACCATGGGGCAGCCAAGATGGGTGTATCGGATGTGCCTGCACGTGTCTTGTCATTGGTGTTGATTGCTTTTTTTTTTTTTTTTTTTTGAGGAATGCTTTCTGCTCCCCAGGATCTGCCTGAAGGAGCCGTGGGACAGTGGTGGCTGACGGTCACGACACCAGTGCCACCCCTCTGGCTGGCGGCAGGAGGACCCTGGAAGCGAGGCCAGAGCCGCTCAGGGAAGGACACCCCGTCCCGCTGGAAGTTACATGACCAGGAATAAAGGGCACCTTGCGCTAAGCAGGGGGATTAAGCTGATGAGCAAAGCACCTGAAACAACTTTGCCTTCCCACCGCCAGCCCTGGCAGAGGAAAAAGGCTCTCACAAGTAAATAAATCGGCGCAGCCCTTTTCCATTTTGACGATTTCTCACCATTTTACTAAATTGCCAGGCAGACAGAAGCCTTAACCCCAACAACACTCATGTGAAAACTTCAGGGTTTGTTGTTTTCTTTTTTCTTTTATTTTTTTCCTTTTTTTTTACTTGCATGACTTCTTTATTAAGTGCTCTCTGGCTCTAAATGAGTGGGTGTCAGAGGTGCAGTATTTCACAGATCCGTGGGTCACTGCCTGATTTTGTGCCGCATCTAGATATTAAAAGTTCCCCTTATTACAGATAGCATGAAGAAAAATGAACAACTAGAGACAGTTTTCTAAACCCATCGTCTCTGGGTATATTTATTTTATGATGATGGCAAAGGAGTAGCCCCTTATATATTTTCTATTGTCTTCAGTAAAGACACGCTTTAATCATAAACTGACGCACAAAGCCTGCCTATTGGCCTATTGATATTTCTTTTGCAGTGAGCGAGCAGCCAATATCCTATTTTAAATATAACTTTAAAAAATGACATTACCTAAGAAAATGCTAGCACTATTCCTGATAAAATATACTGTAGTGGGGCTGAAAAGTGCATGCAAAGCAAGCTGCATTATTAGAATGTTTAAATATTAATTATACCGCTGTGTAGTAAAGATGATCAACTGTGAGTGTCAACTAATTTTCTAAAAGCTGCAATGTTGGATTTCATCTAAACTTCTATTGTTAAGCTAAAACTAAAAGCCCAGCAAGTTTAGTCTACTGGAGTGTGTTTATTTTTATTGGTTTCTGCATAATTTTTTTTTAACATAAACCAACTTTAACCCCTTTACTGTAATCTCTGCCAGTGGAACTCCAATAGCACATCATAAAATTCCTATAATTCTTCAAAGCGATGTAGCTGGAAAAGAAAAAAAAAAAACATGGGCACTTTGCAACAAACGCCAACTACGAGATTCAGCCAATTGCATTTAACTCTTGCGAGCTCGTTCAGCTGAGGATATACGTACAGATATACATCGAGCCTCCCCTCCAGCATCGGCTCCCGCTGCGAGCAGGCTTTGGCTGCGGTGCTGAGCGCCGAGCTGGTCCTATTGTGTGAAAAATACCGCTCAGGTGGTACCTCGCGCGGGCGTGTGAGGGAGGCTCAGCAGACAGATGGGGAGGCAGATGTACAATGCTACATAAAAGTAGAGAGACTTATATTATCTTATGTGAACGCCTTAAGTGCCTGAGCGCAGGCAGCCGGAGAATGGGCAGCGGGGCGGGGGACAAAGAGTTAAGTGAGAAATGACTGTCATTTCTCTCCCGCGAGCGGCTATTGCTTCCTCAGACTTTTCAGACGAGGCACAAGACTCGAGCGAGAGAATCACTTTGAGAGTCTTAGGCGAAGACAAAGAAATAGTGTGCGCCGAGGCTCGCAGGCTTCGTTCCGTCACTCATGGATGCTCTGCCAGGATTTCCCACCTGAGACAGATTGCGACGCGTGTTCGAATCACTCATGCACGAGAAGCAATACACAAGTTCAGTGTAAAGCCACTTTAAAAGCTCATCGGGTGCATACTTTACTTGTACAAAATACCTTATTCATGATGGAGCAGTGAGGGCCTAGGTAATTACTTGAATCAAGGTGGCCTCAGAAGTGTTTAAATCTACAAGGACACTTAGAGCATGAATAATGCAAAATAATTTGCATCTAAATTTTTTAAGTGTTCTTTATTCAAAAACTAAAATGCAGTTCCGATTAAAGTTTGATGAGTGAAAGCTGAGCACTTCATACCCACTGTGAAACGTCTCCTATTTGTGGAAATTATTTCAGACAGTGGTAAAGGGACAAAAGAGATCAAAAAAAGTTGGTGATTAATCTGCATTACTTTTAAGCCATCCTTATTTCATGATGTTTGGTGAGTAGGAAGTTAATTTCAGGACTTGCTGATCTGATACCATCCACATCTCGCCCCTTTAAAGCAGCCGCATCGAAAGCAGAGATCTAATTATTAGCCAAACAAAATAACTATTCTTTTGCCTCCGATGATAGCGCAGGGCAGCTCGTGGCTCTGAAATTTGTCTGGTATCTCTTCGTGCAATTAATCTCTCCTCTGACGCCGTCAGCCTCTTTGGAAAAGCCTTACATGCAGAAACACCCTGGCTGCCTCTAACTCTGCGTGCTTGCAGGACACGGGCTTACATTTCTTCACTTGGAGCGTGTTGCATCCCTTTCTTCTGAATTTGCCATTGACAGCATAAACTGCCATGTGTATCATCAGTTCAGCACTTTATTATATCGTCTCCATTTCTATTTTAGAACGTGTTGAGCAACCCCCATAAAAATTGTTAAAGAGGAAGGAGTGAACAAGACAAATGTTGTGTAATGTGCTCGCTGAAAATTACGCCTTGCTCTGCCTGGGCTGGAAGCAGAGGAGAGAAAGGGAGAGGGAAGGAGCGAGGGGGGAAGCATGTCGGGAGCAGCTGCTTTCGCACTCAGACGTCAGCGGTCGGGTGGGTAAAAGTGCCTAATTCCCTGCTCTGCCTGCAGCACTCGAGGCCGAAATGGGTGCGAGGGCAGAGACGGATGGGGCTTGAGAGCAGCAGCCCCAAAGGCTTCTAAAGGAGAAGGCTCGTCTGTCCGTCTGTCCGTCCGTCCGTCCGTCCCACCGCCGCGGGAGGACCTCTGGGAGGAGCGGGAGGGATGTTTGCCAGCGGGCCGGCTGCTGCGACCCTGGGTTGGGAAATCTGCTGGGATCCGCCAGGTTGGGCAGGCGGGGGCTTTGACAGGCAGCTTAAGTTTTAAGCGCTGGCCGACTGCGGGCAGCTCAACTTTAAAGGCCCCTTTGCAAAGGAAAATCATTTTCCTGCTGCAGCCCTTATAAAGAATAAAGACTTCCAATTTATTGCAGGCTCGAAAGCTGGCTGCCACTTTATTGGACTTTCAGATGAGTGTGCTCGCCACGCTTTCTTAGTGAGAGTATCTGCTACGTTTTCTTGGATTTTGAACAATGAGAACATTTTTTTAACTCATTGAACAAAGATTTCCCCAGCAACAGACCCCCTGCTCAGCAGGTCACCTATCTTTGCGACAGTTTTTCTTTTCCCACGCTAACCCTAGGGCTCATTTGCATAAGGTCTCTGTTGTGACAATTAGTTTCAGGTGAGCTGATTTCTATGAGGTTTGCCCAAGACGATACACAAGCTCTGGGCCTCCCTGATCCTGGCCCTAATTGCGACTGACTGGCACCAGACACAATCACCCTCTTGATTCAGCAAATTGTCCTGCAAGTAGCTTGTTGTGACCCCGCAATGCACAAATCATATCATGTCAGCCCAGCATAGTAAACAGTGAATAAAGCAAATTCAAAAAAGGTTTCATAATAGTGCCTCCATCTTCTAGCCCCAGTGGGCAAGATGAATACAAATTAAACCTATATCATATCTGCATGCTGGTGGAAAAGGTATCGCTGCTCCGACAAACAACTTGGGTGAATTGTTTTTTTGGTTTGGTTTTTAATTCACGTTGGGAAAAAATCAACATCTCCTCGCTCCATCACCTGGGAGAAGTTCTCCAGGTAGAGGAACGGGGTCGCTGTGAATATTTCCTAGTGGTGTTGTTTGGATGTAAGCAATGTGCTCCTCCGTCATCTCTGGAGGTACAGCGTACATCGATAAGCACATTAGCTGGCTCCCAGTTGTCTCTGCTCCTCTTAAAAAGCAGTAGAGGCCAGGGGGACCCCACCTCTGAGCACAGCACCAGAAGTCGTGGCACAACTTTCCCTGCAGGTCTGGGAGCCTGGCAGGAGCCAGGGTGGCTGCAGGGCAGAAGGTCTTTGCAGGGGACCTCATCCTGCACCACCCTTCCACTTTGGCTCAATCCTTCCCACTTTAGCTGAGAAGTAACGCCATGGAAGTTGGCCCAGAATTGGCTCGGGTATTGACTGCTCGATCGATGTCAATTGGGGCAAACACACAGCCTCGGAGATGGCAGAGAAAAGGAGCAAAAAAATAAATGCAACAAATGCAAAGTTAATGAGGATGGAGAAATATCTTCCACCAGGGCCAGGACCGTCACGTTAACGCGGGTGCTGCCCTTATCTCTGATGAACTCTGTTTCTGTCCCTTTGAGTCACAGTTTTCATGTTATTTTTTGTATGATGCTCGGTTCTTTCCTGCTGGAGCTGTGACCCACTCCCCGTGAGCGTGAGTCAGGACAGGCTCTGGACTGCTGCTTCTAAATGAGGTCTAATTTGCAAAATATTATTCACCATAGAGACAAAAGCTGCTCCCCTGTTGTAACCGGGATGTGAAGGGTAAACTCAGATTCGGACAGGTATCTTGAGCCACTGACTTCAGAGAGACTCTGCGAGGGCAGGATTAGACCCACTGGATATGTGGCGAGACGATTATTATGTGAATTAGATCAGGCTATTAGTTTTGGACTATTTTTAATCTCCTGGGGAAATATGTATTTACATTTGTTTTTAATTTTCATTTTTTTTACTTGATGCAAATTGCTTCCCCAAATAAATAGTTATGTTAAAAATCCTAGTAAAAATGTGTTTCAAAATTATTCACTGAACATGGCCAGTAGCCAGTGCGAAAGGTCAGCCTGCCAGCTCCAGCAGCTTTGAGCGATAGTCAAGGTAAATATATACGTGAAAGAGCATCTGAAACAGCGCATTTCTGTTAACTGTGCAATCTTACAGACTGATTATAGGCAGAGAAATAGGTAAGAACAAATCAAAAAATCACCTCGCTGCTGAAAACAGCAGCACCAAGTTTTATCCCTAATTTCAGGGTGTCAGACCTAATTCTTCTTTTCCTGGCCAATGCAATTGGTTGAAGAGTTATTAAATCCTCCTATATCAGTATTTGTCCATGTCCAGAATTAGTTTGAGCAAGGTGGGAAGTCTCCCCAGGCTGCCACGGCTCCATCCCTGCAGTCCCACGGAGCGTGGGCCCCTCAACTTTTCAAGCCCTGCAGATTTGTTCCTCAATCCCCGAGCCACGAGATACCATTTTCACATGGAAACAAGAAGAGTGGTGGTCCCAGAACAGGACGTGACACATCAGCTTTGGGTTCCTTCTTCCCATGGTGGTGGGAAGCCACCCCCTTAGGTCCCTACAGCCCTCCCATTGCTTTCCTCCACATAGGATGGAGGACACTCAAGGAAGGGTGCTCAAGGAAGGGTGCTCAAGGCCCTGCCTGCCACGAGAAAAGTCTCCATGGGCATTTGAGTAATGACAAGGGTCTCAACACCGTTGGCACTGTCAAAACCCCGCTGGGGTCTGACTTTGCTGGGCAGCCCCATCACTTGCAGCCCCATCCATCACCGCGGCAGTGGCAGGTCCAAGGTGGTCGCCCACTGCTTATGAGCTCGCTGGGGCATGGCTACAAGGGGTAACCAGAGCCCCCAGGAGCCTCGCCTGCTCTATTTTTAAAATGCATGGCATTTTTATTTTGTCCAGCGTCCACGCTAATGCTTTTATCCCTCTCTTGCGACGCAAACCATGCTTTTACAGTTAAGGTAACATAACGAGCTAATGTTGAACTTTAACCTTCAGAAACTCTGCCTCTAATGTCAGGCAAAACTTTTAGATTTTAAAGTAAATAAACAGTTGATTCTGACAAAAAAATGACTATTCCCCGAAGGGACGTTTTTGTGAAACTGCGCCAGGTACAAAAAAAATGTATATTTTTTGGCTTGGTCATGAAACTGTCAAAACACAACTCTAACATGTTTTGCTGCATATGTAATTTTTTTCCCACAGCTCTTTCCGAGCAATGCTTAATTCCGGCTTCTTTCTGCACCCAGCTCTTGCAAGGAAATCAATAGAAGCACAAGAAATCCAGGCTAAGTTTATAGGTAAGGGAAGGAGAATAGCCAGGAGAAAGAAAGAGGACAGAAAAGAGACAAAGCCTGGGAAACTTCGTTGAAGTTCCCCATAAATTATGCTTTCAGGGTAAAAATCGCCCTCAGAATAGGGCTTCAGGGAGATTTAAGCAGTGAGCAGCAGGCTGTTTACTGGCCCTTGGTACAGGGACTAAGTTTCACCCTCCGTGCTTAGGTACCTTGGTTTCATTTTATTTTTAACTGCTCCCTCTCTCTCTGTCTCATATATGTGCATATGTAAATCCCAAAGTATCTTGATCAAAGTTGTGATTACAAACTTCACTTTTACTAAAAACAGCAACAGCACTGATCTTTAATATAATAATATATTTTCCTGAATGCCTGAGCTGTTTCATTCCAGCAACTGAAACAGAGACAATTCTTTGTATGTTGAAGTGTGTAATTATCATGTATCCAAAAGGGAGGGTGTAATTTTCACATCTGATTACAAGGGAAGAGTGTAAGGGAAGCTGCCTCGGTAAACTTACACTTGTTTACAGAGAGCAATACCTTTGATATTAAAAACTCTAAACATGTAAAATGCTGGAAAAAATCAAGATTGTCATGCACCAAAGCTTAAAAAAAAAAAAAAAAAAAAGAGAGAGAAAAAAAAAGCTAAGCATTTTTTTTGGCATAGCTACAAAATGAAAAGTCAATTCTTCTGAACTTGTGCTGGCCCTGCTCACTTGAGATGTTTGTTAAGAAGACTTAAAAATTGTTTTTGCACAGTGTGCTCTACTTGTTGTGTTGAAGGTTAAGAAGTTAAAGCTCCAGCTTTAATTTAAAAAGGGGAACTTCAAATGTTTCTGCTGTTTATAACTCTATTTGGTCAGTTTAAACTAGAGAAATGCTTTTCATATTTGACTTCGTCTTCACAGAATTTACTTCTCCTAAATGTGACTGCATTTGCTTTCAGGTTGCTTTTTTTTTTTTTTTTACATATGAACTCACTCCTCTTTCTTTCTCTCTTTCCTTTTTTTTCTTTCTTTCTCATGCACACTGTCACACAGACCCACACTGCTGATTTACCTTTGATAAAATGAGCTTCTGCCTACGTGAAATTATTATTTTTTGGCCACATAGGAAAAGATGGTATCAAGGAAAGACAGAACTGTTACGGTGAATATCACTTACCAAGGAGATTAAAGATAAGCAGAAAGATCACACTACAGGTAGAAGGGAAAACTGCTGAAAAACCAAGAAACATATGAGAAACCTTTTGAAATGATGTAAAAGTATGATTGCTAAGGAGTTATTGTAGTATTTTTAGAAACCATTAAAAACTGTCTGCAAGCACTGGATGTCAAAGTACGATAGCCTCATTGCTTTTGCTCACCAAGAAAAAGGAAGGGAAAGAGAAAGAAAGAAAGAAAACAAAATTATTTTTAGTGTATGGAAAATGCTGAGTTTTGTTGGCATATGAAAAAAAAATCACATAATTTACATCTGCAACACCTATCACTAAGACTATGATAAGAACCTGTTTTCTAAAGTATGCTTTTTTGCTGCCCCCAGGTTAACTTCCTTACACCATATTCTTATTCAGAACATCCTATCTGTGGGGAAGAAAAATACCTACCACAACAACTAAGGATTTTGAAAAATAAAATGTAACCAAGTAATAGCAGTAATTCGAGTTGAGGATGCATTTAGTTACTCTAAAAGTGTTTTTGTCTTGTGCAGAAAGACATGAATGCAAGGGCTACCAAAGGCAATTTAATACCAGGTGGGGGTTGACATTAATCTTTTATGACAATAATATTGTGGTGTTACAGTAGGGCAGAAACGAATATCTCCTTGTACATATAAACGCTTCCCGAAGAGTCTGTGCCTGTCTTAAAAATACACGTATAGAGTTGATGTATAGCCTCAAATTCATAATGAATATGATTATATAAATAGTCTTCACTCGTGCAAACAATCACAACGTCCTCCCTCTGCTTCCCGTGGATGTGATCCAGGCTCACCCAGCCAGCAGCACGGCACAGCCCCAGACCCCGTTTCTCCTGGAAGGGGCCGGATCCGGACCAGGAGGACCTTTTGTGGGGACAGGGTGCACAGCCCTTGGCTCTGCCTGGCGCAATGCCCGGAGGTGCCAGCGGGGCCAGGCCGGGCACATGGGAAGGATATGGCCCCTTCGTGCCTGGGTTATATGGGTGTGCCGGGGGTGGAGGCGGATTCTGGGCAGCGTTCGTGTACTTAAAACAACAAATTAATGTCTGTGGCACGCTAATCAATGTTGGGTACAATCCGCATTTTTCACTGAGTTGTTAGAGTACATTTGCTTATATTTTGCACTATTTTAATTTAACCATATTGATCAAACCGAACACTCAATAAGACCCTAGGCACCTTAGCCTTATTAAAATTAGTCAACTTGAAGTAAGTGAGCTGAGGAAGTAATGGAAACTATTCAGAGATTTAAATACAGTGCAGCCCACTTAAATAAATACCTGTTAATGAAATAAATCTGTATATGCACATATTTTCTCAGAAACAAATTATTAAGGGGCCCTTTAGCAGCGCAAAGCTCAAACATACCCATTCGTTTCAGAGGGCGGCATTTCCCCGGCTCGCTGTGTGCACTCCTGCCCACCGGGTTAAACTTGGGGAGTCGGTGCTGACCTTTTCCACCAAAGCAGTTATCATTCTTTAGAGTCTAGCAGTGTCACGATTTATAAAAACGTCCCTAATTAACCTGTAAGTAAACACTATTGTGTTTTTTTGGTAGCTCTCCCGTTTGAGTTTATCCCAGTAAAAATAAATCAGCTGGGCCGTCACCCAGACGAGTATATCTGGGTAACTAGAGAAGACAAATAAAAACCATTTAACCAACTTGACTGTTCATATTCAATGGGGGGGGGGGGGGGGGAGGGAAGTCAGACCACTTAGTCTTTACAAATAACATGTTTTCGTCTTCAGAAAGTTGTATCATTTTTTTTTTTCAGCAGGGTTGAGAGGCGTAATTAGAGCACTAGCTCCAAGGATTGACTGGAGTGGTGATTTGCAGTGCAGCTCCTTTTGGCACCTCCATGGAGCTCAAAATATTGTTTTTGAAAACATTACTGTTTTTCAACAAAAATAGGATATTTGACAACATCTTTAACTGATTAATCCCCTCTCCTCTCAGAGGGGTTGACCCATGTCTGGTTTTAGTGAGAGAAGAAAATCTGCAGCATGCACAAAGTCTTTCTGCAATACCTACGAATGAATCAAGTTAAAGAGTAGGTTCACAATCTGTGGAGGTTTCCAAGCCTCTCTTCATGGGGGCTGCCTTGAGAGGTCTTTGTATACTCATTTTTTTCCTCTAGTCCAATAAAAGATATTAGCTCTTTTCCCTAAGCAAAACCCCTCTCATGAATCAGGTCCTATGCTTGCAACTAGTGTGATATTGCTGGCCAGGTTTCACCCCAGTAAAATTCTAATCTATACTTTGTCTTTTAGAATTAAGAAGAAAATGCATATCAGCAGAATCTCCTCTCTACTTTATTTCATTTATAAATTACGAGAATGATGCTATTATATATTATTAATTTCTGCTGTTCTCCAACTCGGCTGCAGCAGTGAGCTGCGGATGTTGGAACGGTGTAATTATGTTCTAGTAGGGCAGCCATCCGTTTCCTTTCAAAAATTTACAGGATTCTTAATCATGCTGCTCATTTGGGTGCGCAGTAGCGAGGATGGCGAAACACAAACAGGGCACGTTCGTTTACACAGGAACACCTGCTTAGCATGATAGCAGATGTCAGTCAGTAAGCAGAACACAAAAGAAAAATATCAACAACAGCAAACTAGAAGCCTTTTGCAACTCGGTCGCAGGGAAATCTCGTCTGCGGGAAGCGAAATGACGGGGTGCGCCTTGGCAGAGCGGAGCAGAGGCGCGGCAACAATTTGGAAAGTCTCGCCTGACGTCCCCCCGGGAACAGGTCAAAAAATGCAGACGAGCTCCTCACCGGGTGACGTGATATTTAACAAAACATTTCTCGTGCAAAGAGGGCTGTTTTATGCAAGCTTGATGTGGAAAGATAGCTAACCATCTTGCAGAGATCATCATAAATATGTGGTGGTTTTGATAACTGCAGCGAAGTAGGTGAGAGCTGCGTGATGCGCAGAGCTACCGCTCCACGCGCAAGGGTTTGTCAGCACTTCTAGCGCAACCACGTATGCACCAGGCTCTATATTCTACCTCTGAAATGCTCGTTCTGGGATGCCTCTTGGCTTTCCTGTCTCCAATAGAGGGTGTTTATTTTTTTTTAGCGCATTTCAGGAAATAAAACGAGGCAGGTGGAGGCGGGCAGGTCGGTGGGTTTCGGGGAGCAGCCCGGTGAGATGCGCTGGGAGCACGGCGCGTGCGTCTGGCTCCTGGGGCGGGTATCAATAATCCCCCTCAATGACACATGCAGTAACTACTTTTCCACAGGATTGTTAGTATTCAGAGCAAGTCAACTTGCGTGGGTCCGTGCATTAAGGGCTCCCTAAGTATGCATTGACTTGATACCCAGTAATGGCTTCTAAGGAGCCGTTATGTAGTACCGTGTCAATGATCCATGCATTGAGGACTCCCTAAGTACGCATTGACACGATAGACCGGAACGGCTCTGAAGAAGCCGTTACGGTCTATCATGCCAATGATCTGCGGATATTGGCAGTGCCTCCTGCACTTCTACAGAGATTGTAAAAGTCTCTGAAGAAGCTGTTATGATCTCAGTGGAAGAGCCATCAATCAGGTCGAGGACAGCGTTTTGTTTTTCCATTTTTCCACCTTATCGTTGGGAAGCTTTGTTTTACTTTTACAATTAGATTCAAAGAACTGACAAAATATAAAGGCTGCCCACAGAGTGGCTCTGGAACAGCGTGGAGGTAACCAGGATCAGAATATGACCTCTGGTTTTATTAGTCCTAGGTTTTTAGTTCCAGCTGACTTGCTGGGAGGCCTCGGCCAGCTCCTCTTACGTCCATTTATTCACATTCATACGTTGCGCCTCTAGCGAGCAGAGCAAGAGGTAAGAGCCTTGAGTGGAGGTTGTGGTGGGGCTTGGGAAATGCTAGCTTAGACTATTCAGAACTAAGGCTTGTCTCACCATCTCATCACTGGAGGTAGATTCTGAGAAGAGTGGTTTGGCAGAAAGGAAGTCTTGCCCCTCAATCTCCAGCTGTTTTCTAAGCTTTACTCTGTTGCGTTCATGCAGTTTCCTTCTATTTCACTTATGTGTACTTACATCAGTTCTGAACATACCTGCTTGGCAAAAGGTCATCTTTGTTTTCTACGCTGCCACAAATTTCTATGAAAACACTGAGCCTCTTTTTCCATGTCTTTCTTAGCACATGAAGATTTTATAAATGCTCTGAAAGTGCATCACTGCAGAATAAAGTGTTAGGTCATGCTAAGTCTATGACCGTAAAGCAATACCTAACTAGCTTGTCCTGTTTGTATCTGCTCTTCCATACTCTTTGGGGGAAAACAGACTCTTTATTCTTTCATATTCAGTTCATACTCAAGTGTTAGAGGAGATGTGTAGAACATACACCTCTATAGTGTACTCTACCTATTTTCTGCAATGCTGACTCAGTTCAATAAGCCAATTTATGGTGTAATCCCTCATCTTTCAAGGTATTGGAATGGTTAAGTGTTAGCAGACCACTGGAGAAACACTTCAACTATACCTTATGGAAAGCAGAGATTCTCAAGCAAGAAAAATAAGAATTACAGGGCAGGTTGAGAGATAGACCTTATGTGTAGCTGGGCTGACCTGAAGAACATGAGCTCAAAGAAAACTGCAAAAGGAGCTAGAAGAACAATATGGAATATCAGAAAGGATCGTGATAAAGCTGGGGAAGCTGAGGAGGCAAGGAAGACTCAGGGAGCAGTGGCCATTGATCCTAGGTATTTCCTTCTTGGGATTCTAGCTTGGGTATTTTTAGGCAGGTTTTCAGATGTGTTGAACCACTAGAGATGTTGCTACTGTTCCTCACTAGGTACCCCAAAGCAGTGACTGCTCTGACAATACTAATTATAAAATTGACGTTGCACAGTAGGCTGTAGGCATGTAGCCATTGGGTCCAGAGCAACATCGCCAGTGAGCAGAGGAGAAAAGAAAACAGGGTGTCTGCTCTAGGCTGGAGGAACACTTGGCTTTTATCAACAGAGTTCCCCAACCAAGAGCCTTCCAGGTAGAGGAGCGTATAACACATTCTGGAAAGCCACCATTGCTCCTTGGCTAACCTCCTTCCCTCTAGGGGAAAAAACTTCAATGGCCAACATTAATTCCTTAAGAATGCATCTTTGGGATTTAGAGCCTGGTATGGGTTGCCTTGATGGCCTACAGTCACCGGCTGCCACTGTGACCCAAGTTCCTCTCAACATCTCCCTCCGTGCCGCACACTGCAAATTTGTGTGAAAAGTTGTATTTCAAAATCTCGACAGCTGAAGACTGCTGTCCCTTAGAAAAACTAAGCTTTGCATTAAAGGTAATCATCTGGGTTTTAAAATTCCAGTGAGAAGCAAAGAGAAGATAGCGTTTTATAGTGATTCAGACCATCTTTCATGTGAGGTCTTTAATACAATCTTTCAGGTATCTCACGTTGTGATGCTGCCCCCGCAACACATGCTGAGCATTTGGCTTGAAGTACAGGTACAGGTTTTAAAGTATCTCAAATAATTTTTTCAACATTTGGGATACAAACAGGCATTAGCCTCCTTCCATGTACATATTTATTCTTAAGATTTTTGCATGGTATAACTCAAGTCTGGCAGTTTTTACCAACTGCGGCTTAAGAGGAGAAGCGACACAATGTCATGTTTTGTGTCTCTTTTGTCCATGCAAACTGGCCACTGAAAAGGTGCAAATCACTGGTAAAGTACATTTTCTATAATTCAAAGCCTTTTAAGAAAGGTACACAATGCAAGAATACGCAGCTGCAATTTTAAAAAGGCTACTGTTCCTTTAATGCCCAGCTGGTCCTGAGATGTAATAAAATTGACATATTGATTCCTTTGAATTTACAAATGCCTGTTTCATAAACTCCATCTCCAAAGCCTAGGCATCTTTAGAGCACTGTCATTTTTTTCTCCAAATGGATCAATTATGTGCCCACGTAATCCTGTTACCTGTGAAATCCATGCATACTTCTCCCATTTGCTGCAGTTCCCAGGCGGACAAACTTGCATTATGTACGCATAAACAAACAGAGCATTTTCCTGATATTAGGGATTGTTTTCAAAGTGAAAGGCAATCTCCTGGGTCCTTGCTCAAAAAACATACATAGTGTGGTGTTCCTCCAAGTAACCTCGCTGCACTATATGTATAATTATTACACGACACAACAAATCATTAAAAAAACAGACTCCTGCTATCTTAAATGCTTCAACAGCAAAAAAGGTAGTGACACTTTGCCGCCAGCACTCATTTTTCGACTGAATCAAACTTTTCAATTTCTTGACCAGCTTTTTTTATTTGCTAATTATCACCGTATCTGCGAGGAAATAATTTTCATCTGAGATGCTGCTGCGTGGCTTAAATATCTGGAAAGCACCCAAAGCTGCAAACTTTTCTGTGGAAGTTTGGGGCTTTTTTAATTTTATGTGTAGAATAATTCATCTTTTCCTCGTGGTGAGCACCTTTCCATCACTCTCACACATACACACGCACACGCAGAGCCAAGCAGGCATTAACCTACAGACCTACCACTTATGCATATAAATGCATCACACATACAGCGATCCCCATATCCCGTGGCATATTATTTGTATGAATATATACCATGCACATAAACACATTTCTACACACACACACACACACACACACTCCTCAAATATAAACAGAGAAGAAGGGAATAAATGTGTTTTTCTCTGTATATAAATTCTTTATAAAGTACCGTGTATATACATAGATATGAATTCTCCTTTCATTCTTTCAGGCTGTGCTGTATCTGATTTTCTACACTTCACTGGGCAACCAGCAGTTCAGTTACACTACACTTGCACTGTACAATTTGTCTCTAAAAGGTTCCCAAAATTATGAAACATCTTGTCTGCTGCATGACCTGCTCACCGCAGTGCCTCAGCCCAAGGTGCAGGCGTACATACAGAGAGGATGGCACCGGAAAAAAAATATATGTTTCATGCTTGGAGCCCCGCACAAGTGGCCCAACACACCACTGCCATTGTTCGGGAGTGGTTTTAAAGATAAATGGCTGCATGTTAACCAGATTTGACATGCTGCACAAAAGCAGCCACCTTTGGTCCCATGACACAGCCAAACAGAGAAAACAACAAGCAACCCTGGCAAAGATGTCCGACGCAAATAAAAGCACAACAATTTGTCACATCGTCGTTACAAAATGTTTCGGGCTCTGGGGCTTGCCATGGGATGGCGGCGATAAGAAACCGGGTCTGAGGGTGCTGGGGCGGCGGAAGAGTTAAAGTCGAAGAAAGCTCCGGTAGTTACAGAGGGGAAACAAAGAGGATATTTTCATTTGGCTCTTTCCGAAGACAAAAAAAAAAAAAAAAAAAAAAAAAAAAAAAGACTGCAATTAATTAAATCAAGAAGCTCAGTTGTTTTGAGAGGTGATTGAAATCTGACATGCCATGGAGAAATATTTATGTTTACTTTCTATTTTAGGAGGACGCGAAGCTACTTTTCCTTTACTGCACTTCCCCACCACGACAATGGCCATGGCTGGCTTTATCAAGCAGTAAGCGCTGCCTGCTCGGGGCCAAATCCTGCTCGCGCTTCCCATGGCACGGGGCCTCCCCTCACGCAGGTGGGCCCACACGGCTCGGAGGACGCGGTGTGGGTGAGGAGCGAGGTGCGGGAGCAGAGCAGGACTCGATGTCCCGCCTTGCACAGAGTCCCCAGGAGACAGAAAAGAGCAAAACAAAACTTGGAGTCGGTTCGGCGAGGCCAAATTCCCACCCAGGCCCGATCCTGCAGCCTTCCGCTACCACCACAGGCACCAGAGCAGACTTTGCTGTCCCCTGACCCACGGCACTCACCGGTGCGCTCCCACCCGCTGCAGCCAGGTCAGGGTTTGCACCTACACCAGTTCGCTAATATTTCGATATACTTGTACAGCCCCTCCACCGAAATCAGGAGTTCAAATGCCTCAGTGCAGCTGCTTGCTAAGCTCCACGTTTTAAAATACCTTTCAGTCAATAATCATCATTGCTTCAGTGATTACCGCTAGCTTCTTTATATTCAGTGGCAGAGGGCTGGGGAGGGGGGGCAGTTAAAAGCAATATTGCACTGTAAATTAGAACAACCCGTCGTATGATAAACTCTGAGAATTTGGTTGCTGGGCATGCACTTCATATTTATCTCAGTCAAATTCCTTGGCATCCCCTCGCCCTCTGACGAAACAATGACCGCTCCTCCGCGGTCCCGGAGAATCGCGGCGTGCTTCGGGGCCGCTAAGCCCCACGCGAGAGCCCTGTCAATGAGTTCAGCAGCACTTCCCCGTCTCGCAGACGGGGAAAAGGAGCACGGCGAGGTTAACTGAGCACGCGTGGCGCTCGGGGGCCGCGCTCACCTTGCCCACCCTGTGCAGCATGGGCACAGCGTGCAGGGCACTGGGGCTTTGGGGGGCTGGCGGGTGCGGGAATGGCACCCGCATCGCCTCAGAGGCACACGAAGGCTCGTCATGGGGAAGGGAAAAAAAAAAAACCACAAGTGTCAGCCGGAAGAAAAGTTCATTATTGTATGTCAGGGCAAAATTAATAGAAAGGGCTGCAACAGTTAAATTACATGGCTGAGGCAGTCTTTCTGCAGGAAGCCTAGCTTGCTTTAATTAAAGCACGTTATGTCCAAAAGCCATCGTGCGGGTGTTTTATGGCAACCTGATACCAACACCTGGATGTTCCTGCTCAAAAACTCAAAGCCTTCTGCGTACGTCTCAGCCAAGCAATCGACGTTATCGAAAGAAGGAGTTATTTTTAACCGGGGATGTGGATAACTAAGTGAGGGCTCCGTGGAGCCGACCAGGGTACGAGGGCTGCTCAAGTGATGGCAACGCGAGCTGCAGCACTGTGCGTCTCCGATTTTTTTTTTTTTTGACTGTCAAGCAGATTTTAAATCTTTAATATCTGTTTGTTGTCAGGTTTGCCTCTAGCTTTTTGTGTCTGCAGGTCGTATTTTGGTGACGAATTAGCATTTCTCATTTGCTAGCTCAAAGTTCAGAGAAAGCACTGAAATACTGATAAACAAAGTTCATCTAAGGGAAAATCTCTGTATGCATAACCCAGTTAATTCTTTTATGGTTGCGGGATGAGATTTGAAATGCATGTTTAAAACAAGAGTTTTTACAGAAAGCGTCAGTGCAACCGAGGCTTTTCTAGTGCACTGTACTAATTTTAAACAAGAAATCATTACGATTTCTGTGCCGTATTAGCATCTCTTTTATTTTGCTCTATCTGTGCTGCACTATTTCAACTCACTGCAGGTTGCTATCACTTTTTTTGGTATCGTGTCATTTAAACATATCTGAAGACAGTCAGGATTACCGGGGACTTCAGTCGACATTTTTGGCCTCTGCAAAGGATCTTAGCCAAACATTTCGTTTAGTTAAACTCTAGCTGATGCCACGGGGCACGTAACCGCCTTGCTCCCCAAAAGTGCATAACCAATGCATTGTGCCATCTACGGCAGCGTTTGTTCAGCGTTTGCTGCGAATGGGAGAAAAAAGATACAGAATGCACGGATTGATTTTCAAATTACCTCAATATTTTGAAAACATTTTCACCTGCATGCTGAGAATGCTAAGAATAGGCAGGAAGGCAATTGTGCATTTGCACAGCCTCCACTGCATTCATTTATAAATTACCTCATCACTGACTGAAATTAACACTGATTCTTACAGGCAATTTCTCAATTTCCAATGCTAATTACATTTTTTTTACTTTTAAATTCCGTACCACCTGTTTTGGGCAAGACATCTTAGGCAGCGCGACCGCATTTAATCACAATTTTAATTAACCGCCCTGTAGATGTGAAAAAGAAGCAATTATAATGTAGATGAATGATGATTTTTCTGCATTAAATTGTTTTGTTTCCCTGGTATGTTGATTGTAACACAGCACACAAATACAGTAACTGTACAATTTTTTTCTATTGTAATTTAGTAATTGTTTTTGGAAAACCAGTTTGGGAATGAGTGACTTCATCTGTTTACAAATTGATTGATACTGTTAACTCACTGATTGCTGCAGCATACATTTTGTATTGCACAGCCTAGCATAAAATATAATTAGGCATGCACAGACTTTGCAGCACCATTTTGGAATCTGAAAATCAACTGTAACTGAAGTGTGTTTTCCTTGAGCATCCGCGGATCAGCCGGGGCTGATGATACGATAATCAACAAACAATGGGCTTTTCCCATTCCGCCGCTGGTAGAAACCCTTGGATTTCATCTGATAGCCTAATGGCACAAGTTTTCTGAATTGTGCTTAGCCGGGCCTGGGAGCTGAGGGCTGGCAAGCGTGCGGCTTGCCCAGCTCACTCAGATCGCTATCGGGAGGAGCGCGCGGGCGCTGGGCAGGAACAATGGTGGCACCGGGACACGCGGGGAGGGCGCTGAGTGCGCCTGCGCCGGGCACCAGCCACCTCCGGCTCTGCGCTGCGGGGGATAAGATCTGCTTCTGACTCATGGCCTGCAGATACAGATCTCCTAAGCTATGTACGTGTCGAGGCCGAGAAGCTCTGAGATGTCGCCTTCTCCCCAGCCCGGCCTTCCCTGCAATCGGCAGAGAGAGGCCCCAGGTCACTGGAGCTGGACAGGACAGGAGAAGTTGTGTCCCGTCGCCCCACACCTGTGATGCCACCCACAGCAGACAGAAAGAGGGACGAGGAGGACCTGGGGCTGGTTGGGTGCTGCCGCCAGGGGCTGAGGTCTGGGGACATCTCCAGGGGTTCCTGGTCTCATCTACTGGCCTGCTCACTTCCTAAATATTGGTTAAGAGGGAAGGACGGAAAGTCTACGGTTCAGTAGGTGATTTTCGTAAGGATCCCACTATTCATGCATAAAAGGGTCTATTATCTCACTGCGGAAGAGATTTACATGCGTAACTCCCATTAACTCTTATGGGACTTAGGCACGTAAATCTCTTGTGCATCTAGAGAAGAATAGACCACATAAGGTCTTGTGATCTATACTGCTAGTAGGTTTAAGTCCCTTTCATTTATAAAGCTATACAAAAATTAACCATTAAAGCTTCTCCTGTGCAAGCTGTCCCCCTACATATATCACCCAGCGCTCTGTTTGAAGTACTCGATGTAAACGCACACTGAGCATAGGTACGGGGGAAAGCGAGCCCATTCGTTTCAGTTAGTAAAACTGTCATAGTTGAAAGGAAGCAGGCTAAGGGCAGGTAGAAAAATTGTACAGGTTTCGTCCAGCAGATTCAATTTCAGATTTAGGCTCTCGACCGCACTGTTTGGAGAAGGAATACTTTCATTTTGCTGAACGCTCCCTCCTCCCCCTCCTCCCGTCTCTCCCAGCCCTACTTGGAGCCCTCGAATAAAGCACCGTGCCTTGGACAAAACAACCCCGAGTGGCTGGAGCGATACAATCTTTACACAATCAAACTAAGATGCCGCATCTACTAAGGGAAAATAAATAAATCTTTTATTTCATAAACTTGTTTAAGCTGAAATGTTCATTGGTAAGCCTGTAAAAGTGGGAACATCTGTGTTCCTGCTGGGATTTGATGTCTCACCACAAACCTTTCCATAAGCACTTTGTCTCTGATAGGAAACAAAGAGGAAAATACCTGATCCCCAGCCCCAGTTGGGCAGCTCCTTCTCTCTTCACGCCCCGACCTACCGAGCATTCCTCTCGGCCAAGAGCTGCCTCCCAGGGCTACCTCTGCCATGCGAGCTGGCCAGCTAATCTCTGAGCAAACGCCTGCAGCAAACCTGAGGAGAGTTTACAGAGACGACGAGGAAGGAGAAGGGGGAAAAAACTTTCTACGGATAAAGCCTACGGCACCTCTACAAGACGACAACCGGGACCTAAATATAGCTCCACACGCTCAAGTTTTCTCCTGGTGAACTGCTGAGATGCAAAGTTGCGGCCACCTAATGAATACATATTTTAATCTTAATCCTGTTTCCTGTTCCCTTCCACTAACCTGCCGTAACCCAGCTTTCTTTATGTCTGCCTGCCAGGAGCCATCCCACCACGCTTACAGGTATTTGGAAGGCGCTCCTTTTATCACAGCAGCCCCGCGGGGATGATGTGGTGCTTGGAAAGTCCATCCTGCATGCCCTGCCTGCACGCGGGGCAACCTCTCCTTGAGAGCTTATGAGAAAATCCACTGTTGAGATAAATAACAACTCTCAACGAATGATCAAAGAAAAAATAAATCTTTTACCCTTATAAGACTTTTTAAAACTGAAATCCCATTTTTAAGTGGATAACAGTTAAGAGGCTGCTGGCCACCTATTTATCTGGGAGCTACGTTTTAAGTGTTTGCTGCGCGGATATCGGACAGACAAACGGATCTGTGGCTCTCGGGAGCCAAAGCTTTTAAAATAAAGTTTGCGTGTAGTATACGAAAACATATTGTTTGGAATTTAAGTTCTAATATCTAGGAATAAACAGAGCATTAAATCAAGCAAAACTGTGACAAGGCCAATATGCACATGGATGATGCCAGCGAGGCATCTCCAGCCCTTTGTTCACAGCTTAACAAAACTGTGCCGTCACACCACTTTAGCTCAACAGTGCCTGTCGAATGGGCATCAGCAGATCAGCCAATGCCTGTCACACACACAGCTGAAAAACTGTTTGAAAGCAAGGCTTACTTTAGCACCAGGCTGGTAGGAAAAGTGAGAGGGGTTTTTAATCATCTGGTAAAGACTACATATATGTATTTAGGGGGAAAAATATGTGTATATTGTCAGCTCTCTTCCCCGGGAAAGTAACGCAGTTTTGCTCTTTTTCACCTTTAAAGAGGGAGCGGGTCTGACAGCGTCGCCTGGTCCTCGCTAGGCAGCTCCCTTGCATGCACTGAACAAGATTTGGAATTGTTTGCAAAGAAGTGAAATTCTGTCGGGGGCGGAGGGGGGAACGGCCCCGATTTGTCCAATAACCTATTAAAAATTAATTCCCACCCCATCCCGCTCAGCGCCCCCAGCAGAGGGGAAATGAAATAACGTTTTGGAGGAAACGTTTGCTTTGCTTCTCATGTCATTATCTTTGCAGATGATCGTCCCTCTGTTTTTATTATTATTATTATTATTATTATTATTATTATTATTATTATTATTTATTTATTTTGAGTTCATCAAAATATGCTCCCATGGGTAGGAACAACCCTCTCCGTCACTTCTCTTCCCACCTAAAGGGCATGACCACCCCCGCAAGGAGGGCAGCAGCCCCCCCCGACTTGCTGGCGGTGCCAACTTCTGCCCAGCACCTCTTTGTTCCCAAACACCTTTCCCCCCCCCCCAGACCTTGGTTATATTCCACCCCCCCCCCCCATCCCCAACCCTGCTGCCCAGGCAGGGCTCGGGATGCTCGCTCCCTGGGGATGCACAAGGGGGTCGGGGGGGGTTGGGGGGGGGTCTGAAGTGGTCTGGGGGGGGGTCTGGGCACGGCAGCCCCGGGTGCTGAGCCCGCTCCCCCTGCCTGCCCGCCGCTGCTGTCAGCTCGCTGCCTGCACTTTAGCTGTCTCTTTCCCAGTCCCTACCCTGTCAGTTTCTGGCCTGCCAATTTCAACTTGAAGCTTGACTGGGCTGATTTGATGCAAATACCTCCAGGGAAAACCCTGAAACTGATGAACAGTTATGTCAAGTCGATTTTGCACCATCGGGAAAAGGTAACCTCTGCGAGAAAAAAAAACAACAAGGTTAAAGAGACAAGGGCTTTTCACGTGTAATACCACTGCTGCACATCTCGTTCACTGTTTACCATCCCTCAGAAATTGTAACTGTCAGAATTAGTCCTAATTGCAGATGCGAAAGCTGCCATTATAATAAAAACAGAGGCAGTGCAGGCATTAAATGTAGCAGCCTAATTTGTGAGACTACTGAAAAGGTAGAGTAAATGAATATTTCATTACTTTAATTACCAGGGACTACTCTTTTCTTGCTGTCTTATGATAAGTGTTGCTGTAACTAGCAACAGCAAACATCCACTAAAACATAAAGTGCAATAATAGTACTGCTGTCAGGATCGCTGCTTTAAAATACGAGCGGGGGGGGGGGCCGGGGGGGGGGGGATATAATGCTTTATCTATTTCTTAGAGATTCGCAGGAGATGGAAACTCATTGCACGTCAAAAAAAAAAAAAAAAAAAAAAAAAACAAAGAGGCGAGTAAACAGGTTTTAGCCGAGGAAAACACCGGCGGGGAGGAGGGGGGGAGCTGAGGACACGTCTCAAAGCCCGCACCGGGGGTGGGGGGGGGAGGTAAGGGGCCGTTCCTCGTAATCCACCCCCCCCTAAATTATCCTCCCCCCCCGTGAGCCAAGTTTGGGGCCGCGCCGAGCGCTGGGGAGGGGGCGGCCCCCCGTGGGGGCGGCCCCGGAGCCCCCCCGGGCTTGGTGCGGGGCTGGGGGGAGCCGGCAAAGGGCTCCTGGAGCCGGGGGGGGGGGTCGCTGGGAGCCCCCTGCCCTCCCCGACGGGGGTCCCCCGGCCGTGCCCGGTGCCGGTCCCCAGCGCAGCCCCCCCCCTCCGTCGGGGCTCCCCCGTGCCCCGGCCCCGGCGCGGCTCCGTCCCCGACGGTCCCAGGCAAATTTGTCAACAATTCGCAGCCACTCTGGTAATTGCATTCCTGGGATCCGCAGCGATGGATGCGCAGATAGGGAGGGAGGAGGGAGGGAAGGAGAGAGGGAGGGAGGGAGGGAGGGAGGGAGCCTCGCCGCTGCCCGCAGCGCCCCGGCCCTCGCTCCCTTCTCCCACGCGTGCCCCCCCCCACCGCCGGGGACCCCACTCGTGCCCGCTCCCCTGCTCGCCCCGACCCCCCCACCTCCTCTGGGCAGCCCCGGGGTCCTGCCCCGGCCCCGCAAATACGCGAGGCTTTGCGGCGGCGCCGAGAAGCAGGACAAAGTTTAACTTCTCCGCTGGCAGCCGGAGAATAGAGCGGCGGGCAGAATTGGAGCAAAAGATCTGATTTGCTGAATTCTGCTCTTTGATTTGTGTGTTTGTGTGTTATTGCTACCGCTAAGGTTGTTGCCAACCTCAATTAGATCACAAATGAGATCAGTTTAATTCAGCTCCCAAACTGTGACCTGACCATGGTCTGAAAGTATTCAAACCCGCGTTTTAAGCCTTCCTTTGATTTCCAAAAGGAATACTGCACGCTCGGTCATTCATACAAATAACATAAAACGTAATTATGGGATGATTTGGCAGATGACGTCCCTGCCAAAAGCGGCTCTCCCCCGCCAGCCGCCGCGGTGCTGGCCCGGTGGCGGTGCGGGGCTGAGCGCCCCGTCGGAGCCCCGAGGGGCTGCGGGGGACAGGCGACAGCGGCGGGGGCACCGCACGGACCCCCCCCCCCCGGCCGGGAGCTGCTGCCTCGCCTGGGAGGGGAGAGGATCCGCGCCAGCGAACCTCCGGGAGGCTGCGACAAAGGGAGCCTGCAGCTTGACACACGGGTAACAGCATAGCAAACACCTTTAATTCTGTCACGTCTCATACCCTTTGCTTTCTCACACGTTTGTGGCTGCTCTAACATCGACACCTCCACTTTGAGGGGGGGAAAAAAAAGGGGGAAAAAAAGGAAAAAAAAAGAACCCTCGACATCAAAAATCCTGAAACGAGGAGACCTTATGCTGGAGCTAAAAAGAGAAGCACCTGTAAAGTTACCCTCCTGAAAATAAATAAATAAATAAAATAAAAGCGGCCCACCGGCCGCTTGGGAGAGCCTCCGAGCCGAGCGGGGAGGCTGGGGGCCGGCCGAAATTTGGGGCACAGGGCTCGGAACGGAGGGGAACCGAGGGCTGGGGGGGGGGGGGGGGCGACGGTGGCGGTGCCCCCATGTCCTGGCAGCCCCGGGGCCGGCGAGGAGGCTGGAGGCAGGAGGACAGAGGCGAGAAAGAGAAGGACGGAGGCAGGAGGCTGGAGGATAGAGGCTGGAGGCGAGGCTGCCCCCGGGCACCTCCCGCCTGCGCGCCCCTTGCGCGGTACCTGCGCGGGTTGTGGCCGCGCAGCGCGCAAGGAGTTAAGGCGCTTTGCAGCCTCGCCGGGGAGGTTAATATCACAGCTGCCGGGTAAAGCATTATCCAGCACCTCACTTAACAAAAGCCTGCTTTTGCAAACAGACTCCTACTTTTCCCCAAGTGTCCAAAGGTGTTTACTGAAGTAAATCTGCCTAAATCCTCCACTGCTTGGGTCATGGGGGTGGTTAGGAGGGTGGAAGGTGTAGAGATAATCTCTTTTTGTAAATTCTGCAAATCTTCTGGGAAAAAATCAGGAATCTGTGTCACATGCTTCTGTTCAACTGGTAACATCTCGCTTAGCGTGCTCCTTCTGAGTGAGATCTGCCAGAGCAGCTACAGGAAAATAAGACATCCCTCCCGCTCCGCATTGTTCGAGCTGCTCTTCCCTCCCGAAGTTGCTTTAGCACGTTTAATCTATTTGCTGATGGGAAAAAAAAAAATAAAAATAAAAAAGAGGAAAAAAAAAAAGTGAGGATCTTAAAAAGCGGTTTCTGAAAAAAAAAAAAATGACAGTTTGGTCGGCAGGAGATGGTGTAGTTGAAAACTTGTCACTTGAGATTTCTGCGCTACCCCGGCTATTCCAATACCAGCAACTGCACAGGACTTTGTGCATGTTGCAAATAGAGGCAAACAACACGGGAAATTTTGACAGCTCTGCCTGAAAGGGCTTAAATACTTTTCAGTAAGCGGGATCCGGTTATAAATAAACCCTCTCTTGGTGCGAAAAAAGTGGCTCCGACCAAAGACCTCGCCATCTCTTTCCAAGTGGCTTCTGAAAAGCCCAGAGGAGCTGGGGGAGAGCGGGCAGCCGGGGAAATGAAGGGGGGGGGGGGGGGGGGGGCGGTGGGAAAATGGACGTGGACGTGACCACCAGGGAGCACGGCCACTGGAAGTGCCACTGGGGTCGCCTTCCTGCTCTTCCTCCTCCTCCTCCTCGGTGCCGCTTGCCGGCCGCAGCTCGCTGCTTTTCCCCGACGGGGCGGGCCGGCCAAAGCCGGGGGGGGGGGGGAAGAAAAACGACGGTGCCGGAGCCCCCCCCCCCAGCCGCTGCCCCTCACCCGGAGCCCCCCGGGGAAGACGTGACACCCCGTTAATTTGGGGAGCCGGCTTTTTGCCCCCCCTTCCACAGCCCTCCGGGGGTGGCCCAGCCTGCCTACCCCCCCGCCCAAGGTCACGGCGAGTAAACAATAATCGTAATTAAACGAAAAGAATAGGCAGCAGTCAAGAGCCGAGAGTACACACACCTGACCCTAACTCTAGCAGGCTGCTCGGAGTAGAATTTGATCCCTCCCTGACACTTTCTACCTCAAGTGTTAGAGCGAGTGGCCATGAATAGTACAGGCATGCCATCTTGTAACACTATCTGCCTGTCAGAGGAGCCAAGGCTGGGTAGAGCAGGATCTATATAAGGCTTGTAACTAGGGGAAGCCCAACAAACAGCTACAAACACCTAAGTTATTTTACTCAGCCTCCACCCTTCTGCTTTTTCCCCCCTCTTCTCACTCTCTCTTTTTTTTTTTTTTTTTTTTTTTTCTTTTCATCTTGGCTTTCTGTTGCAGAATGCAAATGTAGCCTGCCGGCGGTGAATGGGCTGAATTGTGATTAAGAAGAAGAAGAGCTCCTTTCTTTGTTCTCCCCTCAGGGGATGTTTACTGGGAGAGACACAGCGGATCAGATATGAAAGGCATTCAGGTCAGCATTGATGTGAGCGAAAGTGAAATCATACCTAAGGCATTCAAAAGACCGCCGTGTCAGGGGTTCAGCTAACGGTGCATCTACTGTGTGTGTCTTCCCTGGTAGGCACAAAAAAATAAAAATAAAAATAAAAAAAGATCTCTCCACAAACAGGCGTCTTTTTAAAATTACAACAAAAATTATAGAGAGGGGAGGGAAGAAAAAAGAAAAACACGAAACTTTTCCCTCGCTTTACCTCCCCAGGACTTGGGGCTCTCTCCCCTTTCTGGCCCGTGGACGGAACGGGTCAACTCGTGTTAATTGTACCGTCATCATTTTTAGGGGGAAAGGAGCTCGTCCGAGAGGCGAGCCGTTATTTTTAGGCGGACCTGCATGTGCTGGGTGTGCGCTCAGCCTCTCTCCCCGCACGCCTGGGTAGGTGCACACGCGTGCACGGATCCCCCTGCATCTGCGAGGCTCAGCTATTCGGGTATAAACGCAGGCAGCCGTCCCTCGCCTCCCTCAGAAAGCAGCTTCCGTGCTGAAGGACAGCGTGGCATACGCAAACAGCACAGCACACCTTAAAACCCAAGCTTTTAGTGACTTTGCAACTCCTAGGAGCACTTCGCTGAAAGCTCGCAGCGTAAGAGGACGGCAAGCGCAGCCCTGAGAAGTTGGTACACAGCTATTTGAGTTAAACTGCCTCAAGAAGTCCAGGCATTGTCCTTTCTTTTTTTCATTAAAAATGCTTAATCAAGAAATATTTGGACCTTACTTTTTTATTTTTATTTTTTAAGTTTACGCTTCTCGCAGCCTGAATATTCTCTCCCTAGACTTTCCAAGCGGTTAGCTGACGCTGTTGGCATAAACAGAGATATGTAAATACACAGGGAAAAAATCGCAAATTACAGCTAAGCATACAAAGAGTTAGGAGGTGGCTGCATTTACAGAGGCTGAAATGAAAATGAAAACCACAAAACATGAAAAAAAAAAAAAAAAGGAGCCTAAAAAATTAAGGAGCAGGACTGGATGCAGCGTGCAGTAACCATCCCCTCCGTTCTGAATTTGTTTACACCTTCAGAGCCTTAGTTAAAATATCTTGTTTGTCTAATGCTCACATCTGCTTTAATGGTGACGTTTAATTCTGAAATATTTTCAACTAGTGTTTCTGCCTCACAGATTTCTCTTTTTCTCCGTACTCTAAAAAGACAACTAAAGAGCAATCAAAAAGGTGTCTGACTTGGCCATTCAGACAATTGCACCCTTGTGGGAATGCTGGAATGAATGGTACAGTGGACACCCCAGCACTATTGACGTTATAAACATGTAAATGAAACACATTAGGGCAGACAATCAATTGTCTGTGAGCACTGCAAACCTGCACTCCCTTTCTATGTGACAGGCACAAAATAGTGTCTACCTTGGGAAGCCATGGTCTTGGAGAAAAAAGGACAAAGAGTTCTCTTTCACAGAGAAGAAAATGCACCTTAAAAGCACTGGGATAATGCAGATGCCAAAAACTGTTGGGAGGCGAAGAATTTCCTATTTCTTGGAATGAATGTGGGGCTGCTGTAAAAGAATCAACACCCTGCCTTCCACTCTGAAGGGAGACACACATTTTTTCTTGGGCGATATTACCAGCCTGTCCTGAGCCTGCATCTCGGTCTTCCATCTATTTTCCCTACCTTGGGCACTTGGCTTCGTATCGTTATCAATAATTAACTTGTAACTGTTTCCTTTTTTTAAAAATTTTTTTAATTTTTCATATGTGGCTTTGCCAGGCACCGAATGTATTTTCTCACAGCAGTCAGAGGTTCCCCCAAAAGTTTCCTGGCGTGCAATAACCAGCGCCCAGTGAGCGCAGCACCCTCACGAAGGGCAAACGGCGAAGCGGGCGCTAACCTCCAAATTCCCTGCTCCTCTCCAAACTCCGAATAAAACGAATAGACCAGCCCTGCCACGGAAGGCAGCCTCCTCTGCTCCCTGCCACGGCTCGCTCCGGCCACCACGGTGCGCGGAGCGGTGCAGCGGGGGATGCGCTGCGCCCTGCCCGCGTTTTGCGCCTCGATTTTTGGATACCTATCTCCAGGTGCTTCCCTCGACGGAGCGCGTTTTACTGCCAGCCGAGGAAGCCGCTCTCCCGAGCAATATGCTCGCAACGGATTCGCCCCCCCCGGCAAGGTGCCGAGGCAAGGCAGAGCTCCCAGGTGCCCTCTCCAGCTTGCGCCACCTGAGTGTCGCGACAGGCAGCCTCCCCGCCGCCTCGCCAGCCTCCCCCGGGCTGCCCCCAAACTTCTCCCGGCTGGGAAGGCGAGCCTCGCTTCCCACTCACTCAAGGCGGCAGCCGGGCTGGTTTTTTCTCTTTGGCAAGTGGGAAGTGAAGTGGGTTTCCCCCCTTCCCCACATCCCCTGAAGGAGGCTGGGTGTCTTTTGGGGAAAGGCTCCGGGCACTGCGACCGCGGCCGCTCGGCTGCTGCGGGCTCTGCTCGGCTCGGACGCCCTGAAAGCAGTGAACTTTCTCCCTTTTCTTTGCGACTGGAAGCGAGATGGCAAAGGAGTCAAAGGGAGCTGTTTACTGAAACTTTGGAGTAAATTAGCTCCAACTTTCCCCCCTCCCCCTTTCCCCTCCTTCCAGGGGATTTTAATTTTTTTTTTTTTTGGGGGGGGGGTCAGGGAAAAAAAAAACTACATTGGCCCATCCAAGGAGGAGAGGGGCAGGGCAGGGCAGGGCAGGGCAGGGAGCGGGGACCCCGCCGCCCCTCTCCGCGCATCCCCGCGCCGCCGCCTGCGCACCCCCGCCTCCGCGGGGCGCCCGTGCGGAGCGGGGCGGAAAGGGGGCTCGCTGCCCTCTCCTCCTCCTCCTCCTCCTCCTCCTCCACCATCTCCCTCCTCCTCCTCCTCCTCCTCCTCCTCCTCCTCCTCCTCCGCCTCCTCCTCCTCCTGCTCCGCCGCCACTTCTCCCGAGTGAAAGTGCCGCGAAGTGAGTCAGGCGCCGGGAATCATCTGACCCAACTTCCCGGGGCGCCGCCGCATTCCTGGGCTGCGTCCCCCGGCCCCCCCCTCAACCCCAAATCCCCCCCACCTCACTTCTAGGGTCCTCTCCTCCCCCCCCCCTCCCCTCCATCCCCGGGGGGGGGGGGGCACCGTCCTGCCCAGCCACCCCCCCAGCCTCTCAGCCCCCTGCCGTGCCGTTATCTCGCACCCCCCCCCGGGCCCCCCCCCCCCCGGCTTTCCCCCCCCGCTCGGCGCCGCGATCGCAGCCGGCCCCGTTATCTGAGCCGAGCCGAGCCCTGCCCAGCCCCGCACTCGCCGCCGGGCGCGCACCCGGAGCGGCGGCCGGGCGATCCCGCGGGGTCCCCCCCCTGCAGTTCGGGGCCGACTGCACCCACGCCACTCCGGCTTCCTCGATGGCCATCTACTTTTGGTGTTTTTTTTTTTTTCTTTTTCCTTTTTATTTATTTATTTTATTATTTTTTTAAATTTTTAGTTTGGTCCTGCCGCGTTTCTAAGGAATTTCTGTCTGATTTCGATAAGCATCACCGTTTCTAGTGTTATCAGCAAAGACACAAGCTCAGAAGTGACATCTTTTCCACGAACCCAGGAAAGAAGCAAAAATCCACTCAGACCAGATAAATCCTGGGCAATTCCCAACGGGAAAGGCACTGGGTACGTGCTTGTCGAGAAAGAGAAAATGAAAAAACAAAAACAAAAACCAAACACCAACCCAACACCAAAACCACCAAAACCCAACGCCACCGCCACCAAAACCCACCCTCGCTCGTCTACCTGCTTCTCAAAACCAGGACATTTCTCACTCGGAAATGAATGAGAGAACCAAATTCTGGGGCAGGAAGAGAAAAAAAAAAAAAAAAAAAGAGAGGGGACAGGCAGAAAGTGGAGCCTTTCCCCCCCGGCCCTGGCCGGAGCAGGAGGCTGCCGGCGCACAAGTCAGACCTTCGCGCAGCCAGCGCGCACGCCTGAGCTGAAGTTTGCGGGCTCTTTCGGTGGTCACCTTCCAAAATCGCAATTCAACTTTCGGCTCCCGAGCCGGGGGGCGGCTCCCCGAGTTAGAGCACTTGGGGGTGAAAAAGCCCCGAGGCGAAGGGAGGCAGGAGCCTGCGCCACCCCGGGCCGCGCGTCCTCCCCAAGCCCTGCGCAGCGAGGGCAGGGGGCAGAGGCTGCAGCGGGGTGCCCTACCCAAAGGCGGGCACCCGGCCCCTTTATTTCTGTTTCTCCCCTCGGATCAAGGCGGGGGGGGGGGGGAGAAAATATTAGACACCCGGGCGCATCCCTCAGCACGGAGCGTGTGATGGGTTTAACACGCTAAAGTAAGAAGCTTGTGTTAAAAGGCGAGGAGGCGAAAGCAGAAGAATAAGCCCCCCTCAAACACTCAGAATATTCTTTCCTGCAAAAGAGCACTTCTGGATGCGTTGCTTTAAATCTCACTCTCTTTTTCTCTCAAAAATGACTGTTTAACATAAGAAAAAAGGCTACTTGACACAAAGCTTTTGTTATCCAGTTGATCAGCAACGTGCTTTAGATACTTGTAAGGGGAAAAAAGCCCCACAACAGACATTGATTTTAGAAAATCAATAACCAACATTTAATAAAAAGAACAGAGGAAACACAAGAGAGGAGAGGGAAACATTACGTGTAATTTTAATGTCTACTAAATTACCCAGAGATGAGGGGAAGGGGAGGTCTCCTCTGTGAGGACCACCTTAAATAATGACAGACACAAGAGTAAAGGGTGGTGGTGGAGGGGGAGAGACTTTAAAAAAAGATAACAAGGAACGGATCCTTGGGAAGCTGCTCGGAATATATTATTTTAGTTGGGGTTTTTTGTAATACTAAGCCAAGCAAATAGATCAAAGACAACACAAAGGGAAAAGCCAGTGTAACACAGCGAACAGTTTCTGACTAAAATTCCTCTATCACTCCCCCATATGGCTCGACGCCTCCACCACAACAAGAAAAAGACACACACACACGCACACACACACACACACTCGCACACACTCACAACCTAGAGAGAGCAAGGGAAGGGGAAGGGGGGGGGGGAAGGATCATTTGTTTCTAATCAACATTCTCTCCTCTTTGTTTTTTCTTTCTTTTTTTTTTTTTTTGTTATTGTTGTCGTGTGTCCCCCCCCCCCCAACCTTCCCACCCCCACGTCCACCTCTCCACTTAAAAGAAGTAGCCGAGCCCTAAGCGAGCGGGTTCAGGTTCGCACAAAACATCTTCCCCTTCCCCCGGCTCCTCGGCGGGGAGGAAAGTTGTTGCGAGCGGGGCCGGCCCGGCCGTGCCAGGGGCTGCGGGAGGGGGCAGCGGCTGTCGGCCGCTGGGGGGGGGGGGGGAGAAAGGGGAAAAAAAAAAAAAAAACAAAACCCGGGGGGGACTCGGGGAGGCACGCACCCAGAGCCCCGCACCCGTGCCAGCCTCCCGAGGGGGGCTCGGAGCGGGGCACCGCGTCCCACCGCCCCCCGACCCCCCGCAGCCTCCGGGGCCGGGGGGCGAGGGAGAGCGCGGCCGTGAGTCCCCCCCCCGTCCCCCCCCCCCGTCCCCGTCCCCGTCCCCGACCTCGTGGGGCCGGTGACCGGTTACCGGGGAGGAAGTTTCCTCGCGGAGCCTCCGCCGAGCCCGAGCGAGAGGCGCTGCCCGGTGCCGGCGCGCCCCGGGGTTCTCACGGTGCCGGCTTTTTCCCAGGGCCGGCGGCTCCCCGGCCGGCCCCCCCCCCCCGCCCCGAGCACCTCTCGGCGCCCCCCCCGGCCCCTCCGGCCCCCGGCCGCCGCCTCCCCTCCGCCGCGGGGCAGGGGCGCGCCCGCTCCGCGCCCGCGCAACAAACTTTGGGGAGCGGCGGGGGCGCGCTGCTGCGCCCCCCCCGGCCCCCCTCCCCGTAACACCCCGATGCCTCCCCGACCCCCCCCCTCCCCCGCAAGCATCACCGGAGCCCCGCAGCCTCCGCGGCCGCGCAGCCTCCGCGGGACGCCCCGCTCCGGGCTCCGCCGCCGCCTCCCCGCTTTGCGCCGTGCCCCCCCCCCCCCCCCCGCCCCCCCTTCGCCTTCCAACCCCCCCCCCCCCCCCGACACCGCCACCCCCCCGCCCCGGGGCTTCTCCGCCCGGCCGGAAAAGTTTGCTCGGGGGGCTGCTTACCGTTTTTCCTCCGGGGGTTGGCTTGTTTTCGCCTCTTACACCTGGGGCCATCCGCCATGATCTGCTGCTTCATTGATAAGAGTGGATCAGATGGCAGTTCGCATGGGCTCGACTCCCTGATTCAGCAGCACGCAGACTCTATGTAACAACCAAACACAGCAACAATGTGGGCATTGGTATATCCCATTTAAACGCAGGGCGCCAACGGGGACCCGAATTTGCACCCGCAAAAGAACCCATCCACGCACACGGCGAGGCTTGCCGTGCCGGGGGAGGTGGGACGCAGACGGAGCGGGCTCCCCCCTCGCTCCCCAGCCGGGCAGATTGCCTTCTTGCTCTTTCTTTCCTTCTTTCTTTCTCTTTCTTTCTTTTTTTTTTTTTTTTTTTTTTTCTTTTTGCTCGCTTTCTTTTCGGTGCGTGCCCCTGCGTGCGGGTGCTGCGTGTGCGTGTGGCTCCCGCTCGCTCCCGGGGTGCGTGTGCGCGCGTGTGCGGGTGCGTGTGTGTGTGTGTGTGTGTGTGTGTGTGTGTGTGTGTTGCACCAGCAAAGCAGATCAGAGAGAGCCCAGAATTACATCTCAAATGAGTCATAACTCATGACCGTATATGAGGAGAAGCACGGCTCTTACAGTAGGCTGCCTGACTCAATGCTAGGCGGACCGTTTCCTCCTAAAAGTACTTTAATTTGACGTTAGGACTTGTTTGCGCACGATAATGCTAGCCCTCCCTGCTGCTGCCCCTGCCCTTATTTTATTTATTTTGTTTTTATTTTTTATTGTTGCCACAGGGCACCCCGGCGAAGTGATAAGAGCGGAGGGAAACATGGCTCTCCCCTGTCCTTTTGGGGTAAAGCACAGCGCGGAGACCTCCCCCTCCCCCTAACAATGAGCGGGGTAATTATAAACCTCTGTCACCTTTTTAGTCAGTTTGACAATATTCAGGGTTTCCCCTGCCCCTTACTTAAACAAAGCTTCAGAGTGTCTTTTTTTTTTTTTTTTTTTTTCCTTTCTCCTTCCCCAGAAAAGAAACAGAAATCAAAACTACCGCTGTCAGAGTTTTCAGGCTCTCAGGCTGGGTGTGTGTGTTTTAACTTGTAAACTTTGGGACCTACTGTGCGTGCCCGGCTGTGCAGGAGCCTCTATCTGTCACTGGAGCCTTTGCCTTGCTGCAAGAACGCTCCTGAAACTCAGTCCACCTCGAGGAAGATGCTGTAGCTTTAAAGATGCTTTGACTTGAGGATTAGTTTAAACAGGGGGCTATAAAAGATGTAACAGATGCAAACTGTAAAACAAGGGCAATTAACCCTTGCTCTCCTGAGCAGGATTCCCCCTCCTCGCCTTCGCATCTATTGTCTTCCCCTGCACTGGGAGTTTTGTACAAAATGTAGAGAAATAAAATAAAATAAATGATTACCTGCCTCACCATTTTTTTTTCCCCAGCAAAGTGGGCTTCTCTATTTATTATTATTCCCTGTGTCTTTTGACTTTGCTGGAGCTTCACACCAGGACTGAGCAGGGAAGTGTGTTGCTGCTAGGTCTTTTATTCCGCCTGAACTCTCTGTTCAGACCTTTGCGGTTATAAAACCTGCCCGGCTAAAAAAATCCCCGAGCAGGTAAGAGGATGGGAATATTGAGAGTGTGTGTGTGCGGGGTCAGCATGTTTACTCACACTCTCCTGCCTGGGATCGCGCCTGGGCAGGGAGCACTGCGAGCTCCCTGGATGTGGATGCGTGCGGCCGAGGAAGGGAGAGGCTGAGAAATGCGCCAGAAAGTTTAGGATTTGCCAGTTTTTCCCGATTCTGGAGGGGGCAAGGCTGGCATCACCGGGGCAGGTCTGACACGGGATGCAGCAGAGTGGGGAGGACAGGAGCCGAGGCGAGCGAGGCTCTGAGCCTTCCTCGGCGAGTGGCGTTTTCATGCAAAACGCCCAATGGAGAATTGTTTTAAATGCATTTCGCTATCTCCCCTGCTCTTCAGCCTCCCCCCAAAAGTTGTCAATAATTTGAAACCTGCAGATCTCGGCAACACTTTTCTTCCCAGACAACCGGCTAGCAAATTTTTTTTTTTTAATATATATATTTTTTTTCGCTTTTTGGTAAACGACTTTTAAGTTCCAGTCAGTACTTTCACTTCTTGCTTTAGGATCCCAGAAGCTAAGGTGTTACTTCACCCAGCTTCGCAAAATAAAATAAAGAAATGAAACTAAGTAAGCAGACAAAACAGCAAACTTTCTGGTTGGGGAAACACATCCTCGCCGGGAGCCCTGCCCCGGGCTGGGGCTCCAGCGGTGCCCGGCCGCGCCGGCTCGGCGTTGCCATTAACAGGTACCTGCAAACTTTGGGGCTCCGGAGGGAACCCCACGAGGAAAAAGAGCAGGAGGTGGCCGGGTGGCTTTTATTTGAAACCCCCAGCCTTTTGATTTCGCCCTTTCGCGGGAGGACGGGGTGCCTCCCCGGCGCTAAAACTTTGGCTGCTGCGGTGCGCAAGGCGCCTCCCGTACCTGGTGACAGGTAGCGGGGAGGGGGGGGGGGGGGGGGGCAGCCCCCAGCGCCCCGACCCCGCTCGCCCCTTCCCGGAGCGGGAGCCCGAGTGACTTCGGGTTTCGGTTAAAAAAAAAAAAAAAAAAAAAAGGGGGGGGGAGATTTTCGCCCCAAGTCTGAGCAAGGCAGGGTGAAGGCAGCACGCTTAAAAGAAAAAAATAAAAATAAAAATAAAATAAAAATAACCAAACGCTATCGAAATTAAAGAAGCCCGCTAGAGCGCGAGGTGGTGGGAGGAAAAAGAAGGGGAGGAAAAAAAAAAAAAAAAAAAAAAAAGGAGGAAAACGGAATTAAATTCCCAACCTACCTGCGAAGTCTTGGTTGTAGTTTTGGCCAGAAATGGTGAGAAGCAAAAGCATGAAGAAGCCGCGAAGTGGAGGAGAAAAGGTGAAGGGAGATGCAGCTCCTGGAGAAATTGTAAAAAGCCTTGCAAAGAGTTGTCGGAAGGACCGTTATTCCTGCTGGGCAGGTTAGGACTGATCTCTTTCTGCCACTCCAGGAAACACAAACCTGGGGACGGACTGACGTGTTACGCCTCTTCTAATGACATTTTTTTCTTTTTCTTTTCTGTAGGAGCGAGAGGAGAGACCCTGAAACACACGCCACCTATCTTTGTGGGGAGGGATAATTGAAGAGCACCAAACGTGAGCATCATGTGGAAACGTGATCGCCAAGTTTCTCTCTGGGAAAGGATCTGGGATAGATTATACCTTGAAGTCTCCGCGAAGGGCTTTAGCGGCACAAATGCAATTCCACCTCCTCCCGCCCGCCCCCCGCCCCGCGCCCGCCCCCCGCCCCGCTCCGCGCCGCTCCGCGCCCCGCGGCCCCCCCGCAGCCCCTGCCCCGCGGGGGGATGCGGCCTCGGCACCCCCCCTCCCCCCCCCCCCCCGGCTGCATCCTCTGCCCCCCCTCCCCTTTGGGGTGCATCCCCTGACCCCCCCCCCCCGGGGTGCATCCTTTAACCCCCGGGGTTCATCCTTTACCCCCCAGGGGTGCATCTCTGCCCCCCAGGGGTGCATCTTTCCCCCCTAGGCTGCATCCCGCCCCCCCTGCGGTGCATCCCTATCCCCCCCCCCCATGCTTCTTCCCCCCCCTGCGACCCCCCCAGGGTGTAAACCTCCCCCCCCCAGCCCTCTCCCCAACCCCCCCCCATATGGGATCCCCCCTCCCCCAGGCGAGACGTGTGCCGGATCCCCCCCCCCCCCCAACCCCAGCAGGATCCTGCCGGATCCCTGCCCTCAGGCTGGATCCCTGCCGCCCCCCCCGGCGGGATCCCCCCCCCGCCAGATCCCGCCCCCCCCCCCCCCCCCCCCCCGGCGGGATCCCCCCCCCCCCCGCCTCGGCCGCCCTGGGAAGCCGCCGGGGGCCGCATCCTGCCCCGCTGCGCTCCCGCAGCTCCCGCTGCTTGCGGAGGGCCAAAACTTACCCTAACGCAACGCCTAGAAACTAAACTCTGTGCGGGCACCGCAAACGAGCTCCTGGCTGACTCCCGCTCGTTTTGCTGCCGTTTTATTTTTATCCTCACGCGTTTCTTTGGGGGCATTTTTATTATTATTATTAATATTTTTTTTCCCTCTCTCCCTCTTTCATTTCATTTCAGCACTCGTCCAGGTTATTTGAACAGCCAGCTAAATCTGACGAAAAAAAATAATAATAATCATAAAAAAAAAACAACACAACAACCGTGCTGAGATCTTACAGTCGCTCTGTTTTGTTCACAGATAGGGAGCAGGGGGGAGCTGGGCGCTTTTTGCTGCCCCTGCCCTGCCCTGGGCTGGCTGCACGGCAGGCGGCTCGGGCGAGCAACGCGTGGTACCGAACTTCGCAGAGGTTACAAGTTTTTCACCTTTGCAAAGTATTAAAATTAAAATAAAATTGCATCTAGAAAAAAAAAAAAAAAAAGAAAGAAAAAAAAAAAAGAGAAGAAGCCCAGACTCCACCTTTGCACTGAAGGGATTGGTTATGCAAATATGGAAGGGGTTTCCTGGCAAATACAGCTTTCTACTGTATGGTTAATTAAATCATCACTCAAAAGCCTTCCAATGTGACGCTTCTGTCGTAATCCAATCAGGTTACGTAGGTCCTAAACAAGAAAGATATTTTCCACATCTGGAAGTCAGCAATTTAGCAAGTACTGCACATTATTAACCAATTCAGAGCCCACTTCCCAGGGGGATTTTTTTTTTGAAGTTTAAGTGTTCTTAACCAATGCTCTGCTGTTTTGTTAATCAAAAAGCTGGTTTACACTGCACGTAATTGAGAACTAATACAGAAGTAAGTCAGGCAGCCCAGGCTGGGGATGCTGAGCGAGGCGGTTTAGTGCGAAGGGGGCTGCTATGGCTGAGCCTCAGCCGCTCCTGCCCGGCTCCCAGCACAACCCACAGCCGCTTCTTCCTCTACAAGGGCTTGAAATGCTCTCCGTGCAAAGATAAACTTCACGTCTTGCCTACTTGCATGATCCCTTCTGAAGGTAACCGTGGAGCTGCCCAAAGGGCTGTATTAGGGAGCTGCGGAACAATTTCCCTGCTTTGACAGAGTTAAATCTATTACAGCACTTTTTTTTTTTTTTTTCCCTCCCTCCTGAAGAAAACTGAAACAAATGGTACACTGATCCGACACTATACTTTTACTTACATTAAGCTAAGATAAACTGCTCTTGAACTGTGCATTGAATGTGTGCCTACAGCAAGAGCAGGAACGCGAGCAATAGTCACTAGCAATTGCACTCAAAAATGCTGCTGATCAGAGGACACCTTTCCGAAGATTAAACACTGCAAAGGACGGCGGGGGCCCCCCAAGCCCCCCAACAGCAGCTCATCCTCCCCACCGCGATGCGATTGCTATTTTTCACCTCGTCCCCAAACCTGCCCTGCGAGCTCCGGGCAGGCGTCGGTGCCCCGGTGTGATCCGGGTCTGGGGGAGAGGGGAGAGGCAGGGCGGGGGGCTGCCTCCGGGGGGGGCTCAGCTCAGCGCAGGGGGGGGTCCGAGGCTCCCCACAGCCCCCCGCTGCCTGTCCCCCGGCCGCAGCTCCCTGCGCGGCAGGAGGAAAGGGGGAAAAAGGCTGCGCCGGCGGCTGCGCCCTACTTGCGCCCTATTTGCGCCCTACTTGCGCCCTGCCCGGGCCGTGGGTCCGAGCGGCCGCGCAGCGCTTGGAGGCTGCCGCCGCCGAGCCCGGCAGCTGCGCAGAGGTGGGGACAAGGCTCTTCACTTCGCTATTTTCATTATTCACTTATTTTATTCCCCCCGCCCCCCCCCCCGATTCGCTATTTTCATTATTCACTTATTTTATTTTATTTTTTTTCCTCCCGGTTCTGAGTTAGCTTGGCTTTGCTAAAAGTTTTCTTGCCACTGCTCTCTAAATGCCAACGTTGTTTTATTATTATTAATATTATTTTTTCTTGCAGGTTTCATGACTTGCCCACACCTAAATATACCTGTAGATAGTCATGTGCACACACACGGGCACACAACGTGGCGATATCTTAATGAAATGTATAGCACAGTGCAAATATCCTGAAATCAGATTCAAGTATTATTAATTTGAATTAGATCCTCTCAGATCCAGAAGACACTGCCTATAAATCAAGGGCAGTCTGGCAATTCCTTAAAGAGCTAAACTGAATTTAGATGCATATGATAAAAAGAAAGAAAAAGAAAAAAGTGAATGCTAATTAGTGACTCGCTCGATTTCCAGTTATCCACATTTTATATAAGAAAAAGCAACCAAAAACCCACAACACAAACAAGTTCTCAAAATAAATTAATCCCATTACAAACGCCTTACATATTATTCATGCATTTCCAGATTACAGAACGGGAGGATGAACGGCAGATTAAGAGAAGCTGCAGCCTAACCTGCAGTAGGAAGGAGTGCCACCGATGTTGTACCATAAAACATATATCTGCAGCTACACTAAAAAACAAACCCTCAGACCGTGCGATGATGCTCACGGGCTTCAAGGAACATGTTGGTATTGACAGATAATCCCTATTAATAATTTTGCAGCCGGCTCTTCAGCCCTCAATCTCACAGTTCCTCCAGCTCTGAAGCGCCCTAGCAGGGCTTGCATCAGAGCGATAAACTGCTCCGAGCCTCGCAGCAGTGGCATAACACCTAACCTTATTAGATGCTATTGTAACGTGCTATGCGGGGGTGGGTTGTTTCTCCTTTTTTTTTTTTTTTAATTTTTGGACACTGGACATAAGCATTTAGCAGTCAGCTAAGCCCTTCTGAGATGGAATTTAACCTTAATCCGGGCGATGATTTCCTGCCCTGCTCTGAACTAATAATGGGTGTGCAGCTTCTTTAGGATATGGAAATAATGACAGCCTATAGATCCTGCCTTTATTGGGGTGGTGCTGGCAGCCCGGCTCCCAGCCTCTTCCCTTTCGCAGTGTGCTCAGCATTCCCGTGCAGAGCCTCACACGATTCTCCACTTCAGATCGGAGCCCCCCACCCCATCCATCCTACACGGAGCAGACCCCAAATACCCATCTCTCTCCCTGTGCAAGGCACTGGGCGGTGTGGCTCAAGGGGCAGTTTTAAGGGCAGTTCCTTAGCTGTGGGTTTTTCCCCTTTTCCTCAAGTTTTCCTGTGTGGAAATGCAGAGAGGGGAGCCGGGGGCAGCCTGTGCCGGCGGTGCCACGGTGGGTGCTGCCAGCTGCCTCCTCCATGGCCTCCCCTTTGTCTGCTGCACATGGAAATGACCCCATGTGTCCCCCCCCCCGGCCCCGTGTGGGGCTGTGGGGCCAGCTGGGGGCCATCCCTGCTGTGAGGGGCTTGTTACCATGAGAAAGGGGCCGGGTAGGGGGAGAGAGCCCCCCAAGGATCCCCACTAAGGGGGGGGGGGGGGGAAGGCCGGGGCTCGGCCCTGCCGTGGGCATCGCAGCCGGCGCAGGCCCTGCAGGCCCTCGGCCTTCTGCTGAGCCCTGCTGCCCCGGTGGCTTTGCAGGCTCAGTCCTGGTCTGGCGGGTTGATTTGTGGCTCTAACTATCCGGGTGTGCTTGCTTGTTCCCCAGGACATGCCATGGGAGCACATTTTCTTGCCCGTGCCCCCACTTTTGCTGTCAGGGGGGCGCCGGGGCTGAGGGACAGCACCTGCACCCCGGCTTTCTGCCGGCTGCTTGGCGGGTCCCCCGCTGCACTTTGTGAAGGAAATAGGGCCAGGGAGAGGATGGGCACAATTTCCACCCCCCCTCCATAATCACGTACATTAAGTTCTGTCTCCACCAGAAGAAAGAGGCTGTATTGAGAAACGCTCTAGCTGATAGGTTTTGATTAAGGCTAGCGAAGACAGAGGTTTAGCGCCTCTAAAAAACACGTTAGCTGCTCTGAAGCATTTATTTCAGGTCCTTCATAGCCGGGGCTCTCGAGGACCAAACCCTGCCTGCATTAGGGATTTAAACGCCCTGTGCAGAGGTCCCAGCTGAGCCCGGCCCTGGGGGAAGCTGGGCTGAGGTCCCTTCCCTCAGCCTGGTGCTGGGCCCTGCCCGGCTGCTCTGCTGGGGGAGCCCAGGCCCCTGGGGGTGCTGGCTGCTTTCATGAGCAGACGTCTGGTGTAGAAGCTGCCCTCGCCTTGGGATAAAAAAATAATAATAAATAAAAAAAAAAAAAGTGGAAGTTTTTTTTTTAAAAAAAAGACTAGAAAGCACTTGGGGGGGTGGAGGGGTGGGAAGGGGGGCTCTGCAGCCACCTGTGGTGGCAGAGGACAGGGCAGACTGGAATCATTTTTCTGCGTGGGGAATGCCTTGTGTGGCCCCAAGGTGCTGGTGGATGCTTTTCCTCGATACAGGTGTCCCTGTAAACTAAGATGCAGAGAGCAAAGCCTTTTGTTTTTTTGCCATTTCCACACGAAGGAGAGGGCACGGAGGAGAGGAAGAAAGGGTCAGGGAACGACTCTCCCCCCACCCGCTGATGAGGTATTTGAGAAGAAACCTTTTGAATCAACATTCCCAAAGTTTTCAAGTTCCTCTGCGGAAAACCCATGTAGGGATAGGATGTGAGCCAAAAGCGAGGGAAAAGATTGTCTGGCTTTAATTTATCTATCCCTGGGCATTTCTAACAAGCAGATCACTGTAATATTTAATCTCGTGCGAGTCCCTGCATGTTAAAAGTGAATCTCTCTCATATGTTTTTGTTAATTTTGTCATGTATAAAGTCACTTCTGACGCCTCAGCTCCTGACTACAGCGTGTGCTGGGGCAGGAGAGCAGCATCCGTGGGACCCGAACCGCTTCTCACGCTGGGCAGAGAGGAGGGGCGAGGGGCTGCGGGGCGAGGGGCAGCGGGTGGATGGGCGAGGATGCGCATCCTGCACTCCACGGGATTTTCCCCCTCTCTTCTGGGGTTGGTGCTGAACTTTAGGCACGTTTCTCGGCTTGGTTGGCGGTTATTAAAATTCGCTGCTCACTTTTGTTTATAGTTGGTTGTTTACTTTGTTGAATTTTTAAAAACTTGTTAGAATGCAATTGAACACAGATTCAACAGTATTTAGGCTTGAAAAATAAAGATGCATCAGAAAGATGCCTATTATGCTTCAGAATTATTAATTGACATTTTTATGATGAATAATTAATCATTTGAATAATTTTCGTATCTCTGATCTGAACACATATTTGCATATCTAATGTCTGATTTTAAATGTGGTTTCTTTAGTTGCATTCTCCCAGGACAAAGACACGAAGTAAGTAACATCCTAATGTAAAACTTTTTTTCTTTGCAGTTGTAAAAGTATGTTTATTGAAATGTAAGCTTGTGTTTAGTAATGAAGCTGTTAATAATCTATGCATGGCATATATGCATTAATAAGACTGTGTATCTTTCAGATATGAGTGCGTTTAGGCTTCATTTTCTCAAAAATGGTGGTAAGGTCTCCAGCAATACACACACAGTGCTTAAAACCATGCGGAGTTAAGCTAGGAAACCATAAAGAAATATCTCAGACGTGCAGTGTTCCCTTCTTGTTTATATGACACTTAGTGAGAAGACCAAAGGTTGTTTCAATTTGAGGTGCTTAAAGTATCAAGAACTTTTTATATTCATTTTTACTGTTTCAAGTGTCTTCCTGGCGAGACAACATCAGTATCTATTCGTCATATTTTAATATGCTGAAATCACAATCCTCAAGCCCCCCCTCTCTCGACAAAGCAAGAGCACGAGCTGCACAGCAGTTGCAAGTTGGTCAGCAAATAGGTGCAAGCAGCGGTGCCTGTTGTGCAACCCGCTCGGCGTTCAGTTGGTATGAGCACAGCTCAGCCACATGGGGAACAGAAAGGAGGAAGGGGCAGCCGGACAAAACCATAACCAGAAAGGTATAAAAAAAAAAAAAAGAAAGAAAGAAAGAAAAGTAAGAAATTAAAGGAGTAGCCTCTGCTCCACTGCCTTAGACCCCTGGTTAATTATTACAGCAATACTGCCCGCCTGGCACCCACGGGGTTTTGCTAGGAGTTGCCTTCGCTTATGTCAGGTCTGAATTAGATTTAGTAAGAAATGAAATCTTTTAAGCATTTATATTCAGTGGCACATTTAAGTGCACGGGGATCCCAGATATTCTACATATGAGCTATTCCTTGTTGTCATACTTAAGAACTGTGGCAATAGATGCTCTAGAAACACCTTAAATGGATGCAGTACTATTAAAGATTAAAGAAAAGGAGATTAAAGAAATTACACTGAAATGGAGGCACAAATACCAGAATGCAATGCATGTTAGTGTTTAAATTTGTTTAGTGCCATTCATATAGGGAAGACAGTACACGTGAAATGAAAAATTAAAATAAAAACTTTTAAATCTCTCTCTCTCTCCTTTTTTTTTTTTCTTTTTTTGTTCACAGTGGGTAGTAAAAATTTCGACCAAGAAATATATATATATATACATATATATTTTTTTTTTTTTATGGTGGAAGTATATTATATAGACTATGGTAATCTAGTGGGCAATATCTGACAGACAGATACTGTATAAAGAAACTGTGAAATGTAGTTCTCAGAACAGGCTGAAGTTATACTGAATAGGATGTTTAGCAGTTGCATATGCTCAGTGATAACAGATTTTTTTTTCCTGGGGGGCTGTGTCTGTAACAGCAGAGCAGTCAGCTCGCAGCCTTGCAGCATGGGGGGCCAGCTCTGAGACCAGTGCCAGGAGCTGCCATCGCTTTGGCCATTGGGGGGGCAGCAACAGCAGCAAGCTCTCTGCAAAGGGACGAGGCCGGCATTGGGGTTAAACCTGCAGACTTTGCTTCTGAAAGCAGGAGAAAAGCTAACATCCCTGAGAGGCCGCCACACTTTCCTGCAAAGGGACCATTCTGGGGGCCCCCCAGGATCTCCTCTCCTCTGGTAGCAGCAGCAGCAGCAGCACTGGAGCAAATGCATCCAGCACTGAGCTAGCCCCAACCCCCTGGATCGTATTGTGCCTTAATGAGGATGATGGACAGCTTTGTGGAAGACTTACTTACACTGGAAATGCAGATTTTATTTTATATTTTATGTTATTTTGTTTTGTTTTAACCAGGCAAAGTGGTGAATATAAATGATATAATTACAGAGCAGACCCTGTTCTACCTATTTTGCAACCAGGTCAAATTTATTTCCCCCCAGCTTTCCCACCGTCTCTTTCTTTTCCTATTGACTACAGTTTAAGCCAGTGGAGGTGAAGTTACTGGCAGGGAATCCAGGTGCAAAGCTGACATTTTGGTGGCCATCCAAAAGTTTCTGAGTCAACTCGAGTCAACCCCCCAAGGCGGGGGTTGGAATTAGATGATCTGTGAAGTCCCTTCCAACCCAACCATTCCGTGATTCTGTGATTGCCCCCGACAGCTCTTATCACCACCCCAGGGAAAGCGTTTTGTTCTCTCTGTGACTCCAGGAGATTGTCTGTGTATTTCAAAATCTACACCAACGTGCGGGTGACAAAAATATTGAGAAAAGCCCAAATGGTTTGAAACGATTAGATCCTGCCACATAGCTTTCAAGGAAATTCCTTATTTATAGAATTGCCCAATATCTGGAAAACTGCTGCTGCTCTGCATCGCCTGTCCCAGCGACGTTGCACGTCTGACCTGCAGACTTACGTGTGAACTGGCAGGCATCCCCTCCATCAGCGGTGGCATTGGACTTGCCAGCTCTTCTGCTCGCTTCCCCCCGACTATCAGCATCACCTCCAGCTCGTCTGCGGATGGAGGCCGGGCCAACTGGCCCTTTTCCAAGCCCAAATCTTGGGCTCTGGGTTATTAGAGCTGTCAGAAATGGGAAAGCTTATTTTTACTGCCATGAAACTTTTCCCCAGGTCTTCCCTCCCTCCCCAGTTTGTGTTTGAAAAATGTTTATCTGGAAATTTCCTGACACCCCTCCGGCCATTTGCTCTGTGGTTCCCCGGATCGGTGTTGCAGTAAAGACACTGGTACTTGAACAAGTCTTTTCCCCGTACGGGTGGTGGTAGGCGCATGTACACTCGTACCAGCTCTTCTTACTACAGCGCTTGAAATTTGCTCCATGCAGCATCTAAACTATTTTAAAACCTCGCCATCCTTTTTTTAACACACATCAGCTATCCTGCTTCAAGTCTCTGACAAGGATGTGAAAACCGCAGTGTCAGAACAACTGCTGCTCCTTTCTCGGATTCTGACAAGCAACTTTCAACCTGAAACTCTCTAAAAATGCCTACTGATATATATATACACATATATATAGTTCAGAATTGACTATATTGACTGTATTTCTTCCCCCGTTCTGACAGGTTGGGAATGGGTGCAGAAGATGAGTGAGGCAGAATATGGCAGTAGCCGTTGGTGCTCAGCCAGTGGGTCCACCTGACAAAGAGCCCTCCACAAGGAGGTTACGAACGGCCGTGATTTCCCCGATTTTGGGCTAGAGAGGAGGTAAAACAACCTCCAGAATAAATTCTGCCTGGGTTGGGTTGCTGTGAGCGTTGACATCCATGGCTCTCACGAGTCAGGAGCTGTACCAGTGGGACTCTATGCCATAATTTGACTGAGCCACATCTCACCAAGTAAAGACATTTCCATGGGTCCAGCATGGTGCCCATTCACAATATTTATTATCTGACCTTTCATTTTGTGTATAGCACGGGCAGCAGATGCTGCTGAAGCCATCAGCATGCAACAGGCCCTGGGATGCTGGAGCAACCTGTCCTGGCTGGAGAGGCTGGCCATGGTGACACTCATCTCGATGACATCCTCCTGCCTGTCACTAGCCGCTGGAGGCATTTCAGGAGTGTAAGCTGGACTGAGCACTGCTGCCCAAAGGGTAAAAGTAAAATCAGTGAGATGACCCAGGGTTTGGTATGTAGGTTGCTTTGGTGGCTCTGGGAGCTTCTGGGGAGGTTTGGGGCAACCAAGCCACACCTGGATGACTTGTAGGTCAGCCATACCGATGGATCTCTGCTGGGGTGGCTCTACATGCAAGATCTCTTCCCCTAAAAGACACAGAAAGGGCAGAAGTGGTCAAGCCCAGGCAAAAGACAACGAACCCAACCATGGCATTGTCTTGGACACTTACAGCCGAGGTGCCTCAGCCTCCCTGAGCTGCTGGGGCAGGTGGGTACTGGGGTTAGCTCCTGTGCCACCACCACCCACCACTGCATGTGGCTGTGGTGTCTTGTCTATGCCAAACCCACCTGCTGGTGGCACTCGTTTTTGGGAGGATAGAAGCCATCACTGAGATCTGTGCCTGGAATTTGGGGGGTAGCATTTAGGAAGCACGAGTCAAGGTGCGTCCTATTTAGAGGTTTATATTTCTAATATTTAGTGTTGGGAAGTGGACATGGCTGGAGGTGGGAGCCGTGGGGAAAGCGGTGCGGGTGTGCAGGCAGGGAAGGCAGCTCTCCCTCGTGCCTTGTGGTGAAGGGACAGAAACACAGAGCAGAGACCGAAACCACTGCAAATATTTGTTCTTATTGTCAGATGTTTCTATAAAATCAGTTGTTACTGAATCACCATTGAAGTTACTGAACATTTAAATAAGCAGAGAGTGAGAAAAGCTAAGTCTAATTATATGTTTCATGCCATTTACAGAGGTTTCCAGGGGATTTTCTTTTAATAAAAGTGCAGTGCATCAAAAAGAATAAATCCTACAATTTTGTTATTTACAAATCAGCTGCTTCTGCCTCAAGCTGACAGACTTACTCTCCATCTTATACCCTTCTTTCCACCCCAAAACGCACCCAGTACATTGACATTTCTGCTAATACTTGTCAAGTATCTACATACTATTTTATGCTCCTTAGGCTGGTAAGCAAATGGATCAGAAGAAAATCATAGCATAGGCATAATAAAAGTCTTCTTAAAGAAAGATACAAAGAAAAAACCTCAGTGTTGGAAAGTGTGTAACATAGATGTTTTCCAGATGAAGAAAAGAAGTGCCTTTTGTATGCCTACCCACCAATTCTTGAGGTTTTCAAATCAGAAGTCTGTCTGAAGATGTGATGTAATCAATTTTAACAATTTATTAACTGAAAATGTAAAACCTTTAGGATGATTTTTATTTTTATTTTTTATTTCTTTTCCACCAAGACCACTCTGCTCCTTTCTGACTCCAGCCTATTTAGCAGGTGACTTTTGCATTCAGATTGTGCCTCTGAATGCCCAGGATCAAAACCCACCACTAAAATTTTCTCTTCTGTGTAGTCGATGGGTGCGGCACTTCATCCATGCTTCAGAGAGGAACAGTCCACACTGATTCAGGCCCATAACTCATTGCATTTTTGAGGCTACTGTTAGTTTTGGTGAGTTAAACAAGAGGAAACCATGAGGCCATGTCATGCTTGGCTGCTGTCATGGACATAGGAGCAGGCTGACTTCTTTGGCAATTAAAATGTTACATGCAAAGGATACCAGAAAAACAGTGGAATGAAAAAGAGAGGGTTTCTCTTTAGTATGAACCTACCACACAGGCATTACAGAGAGATGAGCTATGCGTGCTTTCTAAAGGTCTCAGCCTTGCCTTGCAACAGCCCTGCCATTGCAGCATGGGCCTCTTTCCCGAGCAGATGCTGTCGGTCGAGCCAAATTGTGTGATTGTGTTGTGATACGGAGATATGTGGACTGGGGACTAAATTAAGGACATTAAACCCAATTTCCTTAAGACGTGAGCCAGATTTTAATATTGCAGCTGTCCAGAGGTGAAAGGGTAATGAGGACAGGAGGAATTCCTGGACGGGAAAGGGACACTTGGCCCAACAAGTCTGTCCCCCATCAAGTTTATTACAACACACCTCCCTGCCTTGTCAATATATCCTCCAGCCCTGTCTGCCTGTATAAACATGTCTGGCTATCTCTTCTGTTCATTAATACTCCAGTTCACTTGGTGCTTTTATTTAACAAAATGCCCACCACGCTGTGAATTGGATAGCTCTCCATGAATTTACTGTTTATTCTTAGACCTTTCATTTTTAATTGGCATCTTTTTTAAACCCACCAGATACAACCACTACTTCAGCTTCCATCCTAATTACAAAAATGTTAATGTTTAGGTCTTTTTAGAAAGGATTAGGTTCAGCCTTAATTTATATCAACTATCTTTAACATTCAGAAACAACGATTGCTTCATATCTTATTCCTATTTGAGTCACTGAAGTTCTTCTTTGGAAAAGGTGATCAAAATTGGAATTATTGGAGAAAATCTATCATGTTCCTTGTGCAATAACAGTTCTTTTGATTTGCAGGCTATCCTTTGCTGGAGTGTCCATAACACACTTTATTTATACTGAATTGGCATTGATTCAAAATTGATGTTTGACAGATTCAGTACAATTCTTAAGGTGGAGCAGGACTTTTGGTAGTCAGGCATTAACTCAGTGATCTCCTAAAGTCAAGAAACTGCTTTGAAAGCTGATGGGAGGAAAAAAAGCTCCCAAGAAATCAGTAGCATTACAAAGACTTCTAACTGCTAACTGGTCTTCATTTATTCAAAACTATCTCCCTTTAAATATTCTGCTAGCAAAGCTGAGAGCAAATTAGTATACAGATGCTTCTTCAGAATGCCAACATTTAAAAAAAAATGTTTTTTTTTTCCCTTCCTCTGAGGCAACTCAAAGGAGAATGTCATTAGAGATCTGAAAACAAACATGGGGAAAGAGACAAGTCACAAGTAAACCCTTGTGATTTTGAAATTTCAAAGAGCAAAATGGTGGTGAAACAAAAATACTCAGGGTAAAGTGTAAGTGGAGGAAGCAGGCAAAGCAGGTTGCTGTGGTGTGAGATCAAGAAAGTTTGTTGTTTAAGTGTTGAAATCCCAGAAAACTAGTACGTGAACAATTATTTCTGGTATCTAGCTACGCTCTCTTGTTTAGAAAAGCAATGCACTTATATGATGAATAGGAGATTTTTGTCTGGTTTAACGTTTGATCTGAAAATAAAAGAAGCATTGCAACTAGAGATTGTTTAGGGGAAGAAATTCTCCACCCTATTGAGAAATGCTGAGGTTTTATTCAGGAACTAAGATGGCAGCAGAGGGTGGACAAAGAACTTTGAGAAACTTGGAAACAGAAGAAAAATATCTATTAGTTTCAGGCAGGTGAGGAAACAGTTCTGAGAAGGGAAGCCACAGACATCCAGCTGGAGAAAAATCAGTATACAGTACCAAAGTGGTAGAGAAAACTTCAAGTTCAAATCCAAGATCCACAGAGATTCAGAAAAAAAAAACCATCTGTAAAATACGCTAAAATATTTGCCTTTTAATCTGGGGGTTTGAGTCCAACCTTACCAGAGAATTGGTGACCCAAAGATGATTTGAAAATGCAAGAATCCCAGACAGCGTTGTTCTGACACTGGGCTCATGGGAGTGAGGGATGGGAGAGATCTCCCTTGGCGTTTGTTGCACTGTAAACACCCACAGCTAAAATCCTTGGATTTTCCATTCCTCATCTAAATGTACTGTATCAGTGAAAGCTGAAGTTAGCATAGCAACTACCACAATGTCAGACTACTTTTTTTTTGTGAGGATTCTTGCATAAAGAGATTAATTGGTTAAAAATATGTACAATGAGCTGAAGTTTTAGTCTTTGTACAGTTCTGATCAATGCTCACAAGGCCAAATCTTTTTTCTTCATACTCTTGAAAGATGTTCTACTAAAATAAATGAAGTAGACATGGCAGTAAAGCCAACAGAAATTGGCTGTAATGTTAGACAAGTTGTTTGAAACACCATGGAAATAAAACTTGAGAACAGTACATCCATAGTCAACACTGCCCATTCTTAACTGATGCTGTTTTATTTAAATATCTGGTGAAATTCTGTGTTATTACCATGAGGGAAAAAAATGACCCACACCATTAGGAAAAAAATGAGGGCTATTAAGGGCCCCCAGTTAAGGGCCACCTGAGCCATGGTGGCACAGAAATTAGCCCTCAGGCTTTCGTCCTGCCCCCAGTCTCCTGGCTGTGCTGAGCTACTCCGGACAGGTCCATATCACCCTGGGGGCAGAAAGGGACCAGCAGTGCTTCAAAACTACACGGGGCTTGGGTGCAAGGGAAAGAGGATTAGCTTTGTTATCTGATTCTCATGATAACACCATCCCTGGGTTAAAAACTCTTACCCAGGTACTTATCCATTAAATTGCAATAGATAGTTTTTTCGGTTTTCTTTTTCTTTCCATTTTTTTTTAAATAAATAATATATGTATTTTTTTAATTCCTAAATTTTCAATCTCCTAATTCAAAGGTTAAAAACAAACAAAAACAAAAAACAAAACAGAGCAACATTCTATTTATTCTATTCCTCCCTTTTTCTGGAATTCCAGTTTCTGCCTGAGCTCTTTCTTGCTCTCCCCTCTTCCCTTTGCATGGCATCCCTCCATCATTTCTTTCCACCCCTCTCCCCAGCTGGTGCACGCTTTCACATTTTCTCTGCATCAAACAAGCCTGTTTACTTTGCTCTATCAGCTCTGTGCTCCAGCCCAGCAGCGTTCCTGGTGGTGCTGATGCTGCATGTGTTGGTGATCTGGATCTTGCATTCAGGCAGCTGTTGCTAGGGCCCCTGTAACTCATGTCCCCGGCATATTTTGTTAAATTACCTTTGATATTCTGATTTAATTCTTTTGCATAGATTAGAGACAAGACAAGCTCCTAACCTGACCAAAGCACTATCCTGTATTGACTGCCAATCTCGAAGCCATTCAATGAAAGCTGTTTTCCGACCGTTATCAGTTCATTAAAGTTTGTTATCATTTACACAGTGGCTCTGTACCTTGCTGGTAATCTCCAGTGTAGGATCTTATCAAACACTCTCAAGAAAGTCTAGGCATATTGTATACCACCTATACTATTTTCCTTGCCTACCTTGGCAGTGATATCTTTGAAGAATTCCAGCAAGTTATTTGAGCAAGATTTCCTGCTCTAAATCCACATTGGTTGACTCTGCTCAAATTAGGATTTTCAGCATGTTTCCTCACTAAATCCTGTAAAACTGCTCCTAGTCTATTCTTCATAGCTATGAATTGTGTTATGTTAATTTGTTTATATTACGATTTAAAAGTATTTTATATGTATGTATTCCTCTGCATGTGCATATGTACACAAAAGTGTATATATGTATACGTAATGGAGTTTATATTGAAGTACATTGGGCTTTAAAGCTGAATACGTTAAAATAGTTAATGCAGTATAAAATGCGAAGGATACAATTAGGGACAGATCTTTGGCTAGAGTAAATGAATTTGACTTTGAATAAATTTTGCTAACTTAAATGGTGTTAACTTGATTTATGTGAGATGCGGAGTTAACCCTTGTGCAATGTATTTGCTTTACTTCTGTGCCAAGCGATCAGAATTACTGTTGGGATGCTTCTTAACATTTCTGATTTATCACAGATATCTATCCACATTTCTTATGGATCTCTCTGGCTCAAGAAGTATATTTTTATTTGCTGCTGCCAAAATAATTCTTAATGTCTTACTAAATTATATGCACTATATACTATTTTGTAACAGATTAGTAATTTCTTTGCTTTAATTTTCCATTATTTTACAAAGTTTATTATCCTTTCCAGCTTTCTGTTCACATATCAGCTTGTTGATCTGTAGGTCTTTCCATTGCAATGCTGAACCTGGCAATTTTTGGTAAATACATTTAAAAGTAGATTAATATTAGATTTATGCTTAGTTTGACTGGAAGACTAACATTTTAGAGAGGAAGTAGCCCCTCCCCTCAGGCTGAAACCAAACTAAAAATTTAAGGCCAAAACAGGTGGGGTTTAGAAATCTACTTCTTATTGGAAAAAGAAGATTCTGCCTCCTGAAGTGTCCAGATCTCTACTGAGGCGTGATGATATTTTACAAACTGTGATCTGGTTTATAAATCATGGAGAGGAATAAGCTGTGAAGCATGAGATGGCCATCAGGTCTAAGGGAGCTGAGCCTTCCGTACAAGCCAAGGGAAGAGCTAGGCAAAACAATACTCGCTTAAGCCAGGAAGCTTTCTGGGGGCAAAAGAAGCTCTGAGTGCCTTACTCAGAAGCCTGGGGACATGCCAAACCTTGTGAAGGTCCCTAGAGCCCTCTCCACCAAGTTTAGACATAAAAGTGGACATTCAGTGGCAGAGAAGTATGCAGCATTGTGCAAAGCACATTGATGGTGCTTGCTTTGATGCAGTAAATCGGTGACAAAAACATGTGTCCAGCTGGTGGGAAAAACAGTCAACTTTAACACTGGTCTGAAGGAGGCATAAAAAATGAAGACCACACCTTCACCAAACTCTGGAGGTTTTTGCCCACTCCTCTTACTGGAGCTCTGTTAGAGAGATGGATTTTAAGTACCTGCTCCCAGGTACTCCCATGGTCGTATAACAGTGATTGGAGATATAATATATGGAACTGCAGATGGGGCTTATGGTCATGGGACTGCATGAGGTCAATTCCATTTATAAACTGCTAAGCCCATGCTTTGGTATGCCAGGAACAAAAATAACGAGAAGTTATACTTGTGAGTCCTGAAAGATGAGGTCCCATCTTTGATGAAGAACTTCCTAGTGAGAATATCTACAAAATATACCCCATAAAGCTTATTTGTTTTTCTCTGCTTCACTACTACTAGATTGCCACTATTATGTGTTATTGGCCATTTTTTTTTTCCCTATTGGCTCAGTGAACTCTATTGTTGTTAATATTGATTCAAAAAGGAAATCTTACTAAGAGTGTCTTAGGTTTCCTTAATTGTTCTTTTGACCTGAGTATTTACTTTGCGACTCTCCCAAGATTTTCTTGATAAGAACGTCTTCTATTGATTTATCCCTTACATCTATGAGGATCTTTATCATAGTGAAGTTTGAGCTCCCTATCATTAACTTTTAAATTATATTAAAATTAAATGTAATTAGAGTTAAATTTTATAATTAAAATTAATCTTACAACAGTACACATGCTTATCTCCAAGTATAGGGTTCAGCATAGCTACTGGTTGCTCAGTGGGCTAATAACATTGCCACTACAAACAAACTCTGTTGGTTTCCACATTGTTATCATAACAATCAATACCTGAATAATTAAATTCCTCCATTATCAAATTCTAGTCTTCTTTATCAACTTTTCTTCCACCAGTAATTTTGTTGTCTTAATCTGGTTTCTTCTCTGAAATTCTATAACAACCTTAGAGTTTTACCAGATAATCTTTCCTTTCCTCTCTGTTAAGTTCTCTAGCCTTCCAATTTTGAAGTCCTTAAAGGAAATTCCACTGAATGGAAGTTTGATCAAAGTATATTTTGTTTTGTTTTAATACAGACTACTTATTTTATCTTGTCTCGCCCTTGAGTGAAATCCTATGCATGTAAGTATTTGAAATTGCCATTCATTTTCTTGACTCATTCTCTTATTGATTTTCTTTCCAACTATTTCCAGCCAATGTATCTAATAATTATTAGAGATGAAGCAAGAACTAGATGCCTGTATCCGTATCCTCCTACGAACTTTGTAGCTCATACCCATCCTTAATTAACATGAATGTGAGCAATGGTGTTTCCCAGACTATCATCTAATTCTTTGATGTTACATCCTTACCTTTAACCTTTCCTGCTGTGTTTTGACATAGCTTTGGTCCAGAATGGCTTCTCAGGGGAAGGATTGTACATCGTGAAGCTTCACACTCTCCTTAGACCTGATGCCAAAAGAACAGAAAGGAAGGGGAAGGGGTCCTGCTCCCTTCTGTACTCCTGCAAATGCAGCTCCGTCAGATCACTCCAGCCATTGCATTACTCCGTAAATGCAACACTTTCTGAAGGAAATTCACTGTTGAATTAAGGGGGGGAAAGTGGGATACAAAACAAATGTTGGTGGTAATGAATTGAAGTGATGATCTGAGGAGCTCATAGTGCTTCATAAGCATTAATTAATTAAACCCGACCAGATCCCAGTGAGGTAGGCATTATGGCCCATACTTCACTGCTGGCTGCGGTGTGCTATTTCTGTCTCAATATCATTTTGTTAATATGTATTCTGATGCGTGGACTGAAATGGTGTCTGACTAGTAGAGATGACTGTGCATATATTTAAGCTGTGAATATTTTGCATGATGAGACTTCACATGGGCAAAAAAAAATCTTTCTTTTTTTTTTTTTTTTATACAGCCTTGTTCCTGAATAAAAAGTGTATGATAAATGAGTTATACAGAAAACACTGAAGGGCTGCTGGCAATGTATAGTTATGTACGATATATAGCTCATTCCGTTACTGAATTACTGCTAATATCTCTTCATTTTGTTACTGAAAACCTGAGTGCACTTCAATGAATATGAAATTTTCTTTCTTTTGTAATATAATTTACCTAATTGCCGCAAGAATTTAACCTATGATTTTAACTGCAATTATTAGAGATGTGAAGAACACATAAATCTTTTATTAATAAATCATAAAAGTTATTCTGAGTTTTCATTGTGAGAAACATGTTTTGTTTTTAGTACTGATGTAGAGCTTTGACTCCTAATGAGTGCTTTCCCCCCTTTTTTTTTCCATGCTGCTCTAAACAAGATGTTGTTTATTACTTGAAACATTATATGTAAGCCCCAAGAATATGTTACATGTGACTGCAGTTTTGGCAGACTTTGAGAAACTGAAGTTTCCAGAAATTTTGCTATGTTTAAAAACCAGAGCCATGTTTTAAGGAAAGATTTCTACTTCCAAATGTGTGGTTGCCTGAACCTTTTACATTTTCAAGTCAGATTCCCCTGCCAAATAACACACTGTACCTTAACTATAATAAAAAAGCAGAGACTGTGTTTATAAAAACATTGCAGGAGCAACTGTGATCACATTTCTTGAATTTATTCTATTCATGTGCTCAAATATGCATTTTATAGTAAGCTCTCTATTGCACCGGTCACTTACAGGAGTAGAAAATGACATGTACAGGCAGAAGGTTGGCATAACGTAACAAACCAAACTGGTAAAATACAGGAATTCAGAGCCAGACCAAAATATGAGGTCAAGGAAGTTGCTCTTATAATAATAGTGGTTATCTGTTTAATGTGTGATCTGGCAGTCGTACGATGTTGACCATAAGCAATTAGGCATGTTTCTAAACTGGTGGTATATAAGCCCTAAGTAACTGCATGCAAGATAGAGAGGCTGTGAGAAATGGGCACTCATTGTGTTCTTGTGGTTCTTCTTGCTTAACATCAATTAAATTTACCGTTCAGTAATAGGTAGAAATTCTGCTATTGTAAAATAATATCTGCATTCACTATAGCAGTGGGGATATACTTAAGATCCTCTACTGAAACCACTTTTCTGAAGCAAACTCCTGTCTGAGCTGATAAATACTGAACAATATTCTTAATAGTCATGATTAGACATGCTCTCTGTAACTCCCTGGCTATTATTTAAAAGAGTTTTCTTTACAAACATGTTCAGATGTTGATGCCCATGAATGATGTCCTTGTTCTGGATGGTGTGCGTGAGTCTGGGAGTGAGCAGTGTCCCCAGCATAAATTAAGTTGCCTGGCATTGACTGAGCAGCGGCTAAGAGCAGGAAGGTCTCCGCGATGGCATACAGCCTGAGCACAGAGGACCTGGGAGCTTCTGTGCTGCGGCCCTGGCTCAGAAACCCATGTTTTTATGACTTTGGTGAATTCACTGGACAACGCATCTTCTCATTAGCTTTTAATAGACTTGGATCCCAGAGTTAAAATGGTCTCTGTGTCCTCCTCTGTAAAATGGGATTGTGATGTTTTCCTGGGCTCAGAAGGATGTGGCTAGAGTGGGAGCTGTGTGGTTGAGCTAGCTGCAGTAGGAACTCTGCTAATGAGCTGCGAAGGCACCCAAGAGAGCTCCTTCTCCCCAACAGCAACCAGTTGCATGAAATTTGGCTACAGCAGCACAAGTCCTGTGATCTCTGCTGTGATCATTCAGTGGCTTGAACCTCTGCCTTTGCTCAGAAGGAGCTGCGGTCACTGTCCCACCCTCTCTGCCTCTGGGCACCTTCTAGAAATAATCACTTAAAAAACAGCATGTGATTTTCTTAGAACGAATCCCAGATAAAGCCTTAGCAGACGGCTTCCCAAGCACTTCTGAGGGCTCTTTGCATGGCTTTGGCCTTTGCAGAAGTAGAGACTCGATGTATATGCTTAGCAAACTCAGTGCTGGTACCTGCAAAGCACCCTGGCAAGAAATAGTCTTTGGTGCCTGAAAGACCTAACTGAACAAGGATTTAATGACCAGAACACAGTGGTTAATCATTGGCGATTTAGAAGCCATATCAGTAACCTTGCAATTGTTCTGAAGTGGTTGTGAGGCCACGGACTTTTGCATCCCATCAGTGCATGCGCCTTGGCCGTCCCTTCTAGACTCCCCCAGCGTAACCTTTCATCCTTTCACTTTTCAGAAGCATAAAAGTAAGGGCTGCAAAAATCCACGCCCGTGGTTTAGAACTAAGTAGGGAAACATAACTGCTTACTGAAAAGCCACCCCCTCCGAGAGAAATGTCAGCGACACAATGGACACTATTATTCCCCCCCCGTTTACAACCAGATTGGGGGGTTATGTTATAGGCTGTAGTAAAGGGCAGCAGCATCCTATCAGTAAATGATGCTGCTGAGCAGCACGCAGAGCTCCCTTGCTGGTGTAACAACTCCGGAGGAGCCCCTGCACTCCTGGGCAGCTCCAGGACTTGCTGCTCTATGTGGGAGGCGATGCCAGCCTTAGTGCCTTGCCAGGCAGGTGGGGTGGCCGGAGGAGCCACTTTCTTGCCTGCTGCTCCATCGCATGAGCAATATTATGGCACCTTCCCCCTTGTTGCAGTCATGCAAGGCAATTGTTCAATCCCCCATAATAAACTGCAACTCTCAGGGATTATGAAACGGTCACGTGCAACAAATAGCTTAGTCCATCTCACAGTCTCTAGTGCTGTGCAATCCTTGTGTTGGAAAAAAGTCCGTGTTCTCTGGCAGGGCAGGGTTTTTCCAACTTTTTCCATAATGTACGTCTTATTTTAAGGGAAAATTGTCTCACTGAGTTTATCTCCTCCCATTCACGGTCATGTGGACTACTACTTTCTGGTAATGAAATCCGTAGTTTGCAAACACTAGAGCAATTATCTCCATGGAAAAGTTCTGATAGGAAAAGAGTATTATTTTAACCTTCTTTATTATGATTTAGCAGCTGGAAACAAGGAAAATATCCAAGACTACTGTGCTACTCATCTGTCTGCAGACTGTCAGCAGCGACTTCGCAGACAAAGCTGGGAAGCAAGTTACATGTAATAAGTATTTGGATGTGTTTTCAGGTGAGGTGAGAAAATAATACAAGCTGTGTTAGCTGATTTCTTGCTACTTGGATATGTTTCTGTTCTTTAAATAAGAATAGGCTGTTATTAAAAAAATAATAATCATGTTCCTGTGACTGTACAGTTCTTGTGGTATTCTTGTGAGTAAATGAGCAGGTGAAAATATCTTTATATATCAAATTAATTCTGGTGAATTAAATAGCAGTGGAATAATTTTCTAATACTGGGAAGACATCGTTTGGAAGGTGTCCTAGTGTCTTGGAACAATCTTCCTAGAAAATAATGAGGTTTGCCTTGCAATGCTGAATATCAAAGAAGCTTTTCTGTACATCTAAACATGAGCCACCTCAGGATTTAGCTGTCTGGAGGAGATACTGTTATACAGAGCTACAGAACTTTTTGCAAATTTTCTGGTGAAGAAATAATGCCAGCGAAAGCAAGTTTCACTAAGCTGAAAGCTTTCTTTGAAATATGCCTTTTTGAGTGAAATTTTTGGTTGGAAATAGTTAAAATATTTCCCTTTGATAACACGAAAATAAAACAGCTTGACAAACATTTCACTTCAATGTTATCGCTTTGGTTTTGTATTTATTTAAAATGATACATCAACCTTCTATATTGTCTCTACATCATTCAAACGAGTGCTCTTGATGCTTCCCGACCAGTCCTTTTGGAATATCTTTCCCGTGAGAAACGTTGACTTTCTGTTCCTGTTCCTTACTGAAAGGCTTTTCTCACCAGTCCCCACGCCAACTCGGTATCTCGCGCGTTGTCTGCGTTCAGCATCCCTGACCCGGTAACGCTCTGCGACATGCACACGGGGTTACCAGGGGGCTCGTGGTGGTGGGTGTGGGCAGGAGCAGTGCGTGGGCATGAAGCAGCTCTATAGGAAGTCTTGTTGCATCTGTGCCATCTTTCCTACAAGCTCCAAGGCTGTAAAAACAGAGTTACTGCTTGCATTGTTTACATTTTGGTCTTCTTTGGGGAGCTCAAAGTCAGTGGTGGTTTGGAGATGTCTACCTCAAAGCCTTGCCTTGGGGTCCTGTTAGGCAGATGAATGGCTTTCTGCTGGCCTATGGATCTGACTTGGCTCATCTTACACACAGTCATGGACAAGAGGAGGGCAGCAGGTTGCTGAATGCTTCCAGCTGTCTCGCCCACCACTCCTCCAGCGTTACATGAGCCAACAAAGTGCATCGTCTTTGAGAAATGTCAATTGGAGGTTTCTTGAAAATAGCTGTAGGAAGTGAATTAGTTTGTTATGGAGGAGCAAGTAGGTTTTCACCTCCAAATTCCTTTTATTTTTTGGACTTTGGGCCTTTAGGCTCTCCTGTGGAACATCTCTCTTGAAGGACTGGGAGAAACAAAAGCTCCAGGGAAATGCATCCTTCCTGTTTCACAGCAAGCTCATTGGAGACCCCCAAAAAGGACCCTGCAGAGCCTGGTTATGTGTCTGGAAATCCTTTTGGATTGGCACATGCCTGGGTTGCTTCCCTGGTATCCTGCAGGCTCTCTCCCACTCCAGCAGCACATCTTCTGCAGCCGCCGTGCCATTCCTCCCCTGCAGCCTGCGCGGCAGAGGCTGTTTGGGAGCCTCTGTGGGAGTTACTGCTACGTCAGTGAATACGTACAAGTTTAGAAGTAAAAATATGACTCAGAATAGCTCCGCCTTACTCCTATTCCCTAGAAAAACAACTTCAACAAGGCTTACTTTGAGGCGTCTGCGAGGCGCTGAGGGTATGAAAGCGTGTTGCAGAGCGAGCAAGCTCGTATCATCAAACGCAGCCAGCCAGCACAGAAAGTTAAGCAGCGCAGTGTTGTGCTGATCTAAAGTGGCTGGGAATACAATAAGAGGTGAATCTTCTTTCAGAATTGCAGCAAATCATTTTCCCTGGGCAGATTTTGAGGACTGCTGTTTTTATTCTTGTCTTTCTTCCCAGCCGTTTTGGATGTGACTGAAACTGGCTGTTGCGAGGGTTGGATTCCAACCGAACGAGCGGGCTTTGCTCTAGCCTCTGCCTGACCTTGGGTTACAGGCACTTCAGAAAGCAAAGGCAGAGCTGCACAAACAGCCCGCTGCTCCTCTCCCTCGCCCCGGCTCCGTGAATGCAACTCGCCATGGGTTTCCATCGGGTAGGGTGCTTGGCACCCCAGCTGTCCTGGAAGACAATGTGGGACCGCTTTGGGAAAAAAAAACCCGAAAGTTGCTTAGGAAATGATTGCTGTTGTATTCCTTCCCAGAGCAGAGGGGAGAGCTGAGTGTATGGGGGGGACAGGCATGCAGGAGACAGCACAAATGTACGATGCATTTATTTCTAAGTAGTAAAACATCAGTCATCTTATACCACATTTATTCTCCGTGATGTTTATGTATTCGTGCCGAACACGGGATAACAAAGCATATAGGGATATATAATATTAGTGAAGAAGAAAATGACTGCTGTAGTACTTCCTACTCTCAGTCCCTTCTCCAGCAATGCCCTTACACCTTTCTTTTTCAGGCTTTTTGTAGCATCCTAAACAGAGGGATATTGAAGGGAGCTGATTCTGCTTTGATCCTTATGCTTGTTGTCAAAGCGCTTGGGATTGAAGAGACTGTTGGCTACAATTGACTGTGACAATTAGGAGATGATCAGAGCCCTAGAGTGGAGCACTTAAAGGGTAATTTACATGTCAGTTTGTCGAATAAAAAAAAGATATTCAGCTAAGATTTTTTTTTTCCCCTCAGAGCCTTGTAAACTGCAATTTGTGCTCTAGTAAGAAAAACCTGGCAGAGGAGTTAGGATAGCCATTTCCATTTGAAAAGAGGCAATCATAAGGCCACTGCTGAGCCTATTGTCCACTAAAAATGCTGATTTGCAGTCAGGGAGTGAAAGAGTGGAACCATCACTAAATAGAACCTAGTGCAAGGTAACTCCCCCTCGGTGGCTTTCTAATGCTGGCTGGAGGTTTTATATACCTTAAATCCTGCATTTACTATCATTATAACATTGTTACTGATCATGAATGTCCTTTATCATAACAAAAAAAATGCACGTATTGAGGGGGAGGAGGGAGGAACAGGAGCTCCCAGGCAGTTGATAGGCGAACGCCGGCTATCTATTGTATCACATCTTTCTTATTCTCTTGCCTTTTGTGTGCCATCACAATTTTCTTCTTGTCACCCTTTGCACTTTGCCATTCAGGCACCTTCCATAACAGTTTTCTCATAGGTTTTCCATACCTATTTACGCTTCATTTCGTACCCCCTCCCCATGGATTTTTAGCATTTTCCACGTTTAACCTGCTGGGAAAAGAAAAGCGAGAAGGAGGGGATGGTAGCTGCTCAGTTCGGAGTTTGCCTTTCTGTAACCGTGGTGCCATCAGGATCCAAGAAAGCCTGTACACATACAGGTCTGAGAGGAGCGCAGTTAAGACTGTTTTTTATTAAATAAATGTGTTTGTGATCAGTCTGGTTTCTTATTAGACGGCTCTGATCAACTTAGAGCTGCTTTGACTGTAGAATTATATGAACTTATTCAAATAGCCCAAAACATCAGCACCTCCTGCCCCCCATTATTCTGGTTGGCCTGAGTTGTAGGATGTTATATTCCTAATGGTATAAAGAAGAGATATTGGTTGCATATAATGCTTCAGTGCTCATATATGCAAATAGGTGTATTCATTTTGAGATTGTGTAATAGTCTTTTCTTCCAGAGGTGGCATTGGCTCCCATTTAGCAGCCATCTCCCAAAAAGAAGACATGACCATGTATTCCAGTTTGGGAACCAGCAGGAAAAGCTTTACTCTGTCACGAGTATGACCAGGTAGTCTTTGCTGTCCAGAAGTGTGTTGCCTTCAGAACCCACAGGCTACATTTCTGGGGAAGTTTTGTGGCTTTCAGTAAAAGTAAGGTGTGCATGGTGCACACAATGGGTTTGATTCCGCTCCCAGTGGCAGACCCTGGTGAAACACCAGCAACGTGAACAGATTTGGGATTTCTGCTCCTGCGAGAAGGGTAAGGATCAGGTCTATGGGACCACCAGAATGCCTTCTCCATAGTTTTGTGCTTTATATCTTTTTTTTTTTTTTTTTTTTTTTTTTGGTGCATTAAACACCAGACAATGAGGTTTCCATTTCTAAATTTGTACTAGAAACATGTTTTAACCTGGCTTCTGTACATGGTGAAGAAATACTTCAAACTACTTCTAAGCTGATTAATGTTGTGCAGCATTCCCCCTCGTTTTAATTTAAAGAAAATCTTTCCATACATAGGTTTTCTCCATTAGGAGCATTGTTATGTTGTGCTGTCATTTTCTCCAAGATGCTGTAAATGCAGGATCTTTTGCCCTCCCTTCTAACTAAACTTCTTGAACATCCCAATGTTTGTATGTGCTTGTCTCTGTATCCAATGTAAAGAACAAACAGGAATAAATAAGATATGAAGAGTAAACAGTATAATGACAGGGGGAGTCTGGAATGACTTTGGCTTTGTATGTGTCTGCAGAACCGAGGCGGTGGTAAATCTGTATCAAAAAGAAAAAAAAATCAGGCATAGCAGGAGGTCCTCGTCTCCCAGGTAATGGCTAAATGACGAGCAGATGAGCCGTCGTCATATTGATTTAAGCATTTTGTTCCAGCCAGTCATGATTAACTTTGATTTGTTTTTACTTTCCTCTTACAGGTTTGCATTTAAAGGACTCTCAGAGCACTAATTGTATAAAATTCTATTAACTGCACATTCTCTTGCTGGAAAGGTAATGGGTGGATGGATGGAAGGATGATTTAAGATTTCCTTACACTTTTGAATTAACTTTTTTTTTTTTTTTTAAAATGAGAAAGAAAGTTTTACTCAATGGGTATGCATTTTAAGAAATACCTCTGGGGTGTAGGTCAAAGTCTAGCAGAAGACTTTTGGAATGTAAACTTGATTAGAAGTTAACTGCAATAAGCTTTTTTTTTTTTTTTCTCCTTTCTATGAATTATCAAATCTACTGTTCCCATTACTGAATATAATTTTAAAATAAATTAATGTACATATTGATCATAATGCCAGAAAGCATATTACAGTGTCCCTATAATTGCCTTTCTTGCTCAAAAATACATAGAGTACAGAAGTCTACATACAGTAAAAATATATTTCCTTATGCAACCCTGGGTTATACAGATTTAGTACTAAATCAGGTTTTAAGTTCATGAAAATAAACCATATTGGTACAACTGCTTTTTATATGTAAGAAATTATAATAGTGCATTGTATAAGTTCACCTGTATAGGTCTGAAATAGTTAAAGATCATGGCAAATTATGTGTAGTGAAATAGTATGACCCCGTTCAGTACCTATCTTCTCGTTCAGTCTGAAATATATCCCTTTATTGCTTTGTGAATTAATAATATGATGTCGGACAACTACAGATGACTTCTTGTTAATTAGAATTAGAATTTCAGATGCATGCTATGATGCATCAGAACTTTCTCTATTTTCTGCTAATAGGGCACACCGAATGAATAGCAAAATGTTTTTTAAGAGCAGGAGGGGAAAATGATCTCCTGATCTAAATAAGATGTTACTTTGAGGAAAGGCACCTAACTTGTTAATGGCCAGTTCTCATTGAAATCTTTCAAAATTGTGGCACTTCTCAAAACTGGGTGCTTGAGCAAGTGTTATTCTAGGCAGCCTCATTGTAAAAGTCACCCGTTCTCACTGGGGACTGAGCATATGGTTTACAGTTACCTAAATTCATCTTTATTAATTGGCTTTTTAACTTAACCAGACCAGATCTTCAAGTAATAAAAAATACATATAGCTCCACCATTAATGGTGGAGCTGAAGATATGCTCCGCAAAAGGTGTTTTTATCTGGTAACTATCAGAGGTAGTAAGAATACCCTTTGCACGCATCTCTGGTTGTATGATGGCTCTGAAGAGTCGCATTGCTCTAGGTCTCTCACATCATAAGTGATTTTAAAACTTATCAGGCATTCTTCTGCATCTTCCAGCTCAAAAATAGTTTTGAAAAATCTTACCCTGGGTGTAATTAATATTGGTGGCCTATTTTGGGTTTCATTGACCTCAAATAATTTTTAAACTAAGCCTGAGAATTGAACCTTTGCTGATCTTTTCTCCTTTTTATTTCAGACTGAGGCTGACTGTGGAATTTGGGTTAAAAACTTGTATTCCAATGAAGTTTTCAAAAACAGGAAAAAAGGAACAGCTTGGTGCAGGTTGTTTTTCAAGATTCCCTCCCAAAACGCAGAGCTAGGGCCAGATTTACTGCCAATGTAAATGGCATTGGCTCTGTCGAGGCAAACGGAGCTGAGCTCGTTTCTACCCAGCGAGCTTGTAGACCCAAGCTTTGCTTTTCAAAGGCAAACACCTGCTAAAGCTGAATCGTGAACTTTTGGAGATTCTGTTTTCTTATGAGTGCCTATACAGTAAGTTCATTAAGACGGCTCTAATTTCAGCTAGTCTCGTAACCTTGCTGTCCTGTGCCATGTCCTGTATGTCACAGGCCAGTGAAGGCTTTGGAGGCTCTGCAGGTATAAGGACAGCCCCAACCAGTAAAGTCACTATCCCTTCATTAGGGATGTAGATAAAACCAGACCATGCTCACACCTGTCGAGGGGCTGCTGGTGAGTTTGTGTACGTTGGCTGGTGGCAGTGCTCCATTTTGGTGTGCCCAAGCAAAGTCCCCTTTCTTCTGTGATAACCGCAGTGGCTGAAGTGGAGCTGCTAATTCGCCGCAGTGACAGCAAAGGCAAGCTGAAAGGGGAAGAATCATTTCTATTTGCCTTCAGAATGCTGAGACTCCAATAAAAAAAGCGTAAGAAATATTGGGCAAAATAGAGATCTGCACATACATATTAATTCATTATTTATATCATCCAGATTTTAACAGTTAGCAATGGTGATGACATGAATATTAAACTGCAGTGCTAAGGTGGCTCTTGGGTGAAGGACAATAGAGACGAAACACTTAGTCCTGGCAAAGTGGTGAGGCACCTCAGTTGTGCCCAGTGCCACCGAGACATACAATTGAGCATTTAATGCCTCCCCAGCCTGAAGGTTTACCTGCCTCTCTTTAATACAGGATGTTTTCTCAGGTATGGAGCAAGCAGTGGGCTGAAGGATGAGATGACAGCTACAGTGTGCTTCAAAAGCCATGCAGTGAATGTGGAAGTGCTATTCTACATGTTGTTATGTGTTATCACAATCTATGTCATCCTATCATGACTTAGGAGTGCACAATCCTTGTGTCATACATGAGGCACCTTTGGTACCCACCACTTCAAACTTCACTCCACGATGTTGATGCTGGCTCTGGGTACGAGTGGAAGAGTAGCCCTTGATACTTTCTGCTCAGCCTCACATAGGTGACATCAGTGGAACAATGCTGATCTCTATCATCTGGAAATCACAACGATCTTATAGTAACTGGACTCTCTGTTCCTCTCCTGAGTAAAAGAAAAGATGGTAAATAAACAGGCTTCCAAAGCACAACTGTATTTATTGTTGCCTCTCAAAAGGAAATGACACTTTGTGTTATCTGAGAAATAAATGGAAATGCTTTACTCTACTTGAAAGGAAAATCACGGAAACAAGTCCGAATTCCATTTGGCTTTCCTAAATAGAGGTACCAGGATTTTATGAGCCAGATGGCATTCCATAAGAATAATTTCTTATAACCTTTATTATGCAACATACATGCTTGGATGCTAAACATGTTCTTCCTTTTGCTGTTGGACGTGCAAACAGTGGACAAGAAAACATGGCACAGGGTAGAAGTGAACTATGCAGCAAGGCACCAGCCAGGTATCCCTCCTTGAGCTTTGATTATCAATGCCGCACAGTGCAAGGAAGCATTGCTTGGTGGCGTTTGCTTTGCCTGTGTGCTGAATCCTAAGCTGAAGGAGGATGCGTTCAGAAGAGAGAAGTTTGGAGAATGGGGCTGAAGAAATGTGCAGCCACTATCATAGCTGTGATCACAGGCTTCTGTCGAAGGTAAACTAAGGGGTAACTTTTCAAGCTGTGGGGATGCGTTCCCACCCACCTGCCAGTAAGGAGGTGATCTCTGTGGCTCTGTTTTCCCCAGGCTGGTGCCGGTGTGCAGGAGAGGCACGTACCGATGTAACGCACTCGCACTTCTACAGCAAGCATGACCTTCAGCACAACTGCAGAGAAACAATGATTGCCTTTGACCAGAACTTTGGCTTTGTTGCATATGCAATTAACAGCTTAGAGCATGCATTGGGAAATAAAGCAGAAAACAGATTTTTTTTTTAAAGTATTGCCTGAACCATATTTCTCAGTTATTTATGCAGTGGTATGCACGGAGTACCTTGCTCCAGTGAGTGGCATTGCCCTGCATGGAGCAGGGACCTGCTGCGGAACTCCAAGCCCTCTGGTATTATTTCAGGGCCTCAGCTGGGGTGGCACAGTGCAAAGTGGCACCAGTGCAAAGGCAAATCAAACCTTTCTGTAGCAACATGCAAAGAGAAAATTAAGTTACCAGTTTTGAGCATCTTACTTGCTAAATACACACAGAAGTATCTCATGAAGTCCACGGTTTGACTGTGTTTAGATAATTCCCTGTAGGCTTTCGTTACTATCCAAGATGCCAACCTGGCCCAGGAATCACACGGACTTCTGGCTGGACACGTGCCAGAGACAGGGCCAAGAAACCCAGGAATTCGGGTACTGACAGCAAAAATCCAAGTGTCCAGAGCCTGTGTCAGTGTATTCAGAAGGATCTGGATCCACTTACACCAGCGTAAGCTGGGCACTAACCCCGTGCCGTTGTAAAACCAACGTGCCTGAGAGGAGAACTCAAGTTTGCGGTGCTTTAACTGCGTCTGAGGCTGATGAGAAAATGAGCTTTGACATTCTGAATTCATGCTGAAAAGTGTAAGGGAAAATGGGATGATTATTATTAATAATCAGTGGCAGAAGTCAAATGTCTGAAGTACTATTTGAACTGTAACGACACCCTTTTAAAACTTTGAAATGGACTAATCATAAAAGTTTAAAACGTGGAATATTAATTCTTGTGCGTTTCCTTAAGGTCTGATTAGCAGAAAGTGTGGAACAGATGTTTTTCCCCTTTCTTCACAGATAGCTAACTTTTGCCTCTTCCTTTAAAATGTAAAGTATGCATCACAGTTTGGAAAACATTCACAAAAGATTACTTCATACTGTGAATTGGAGCTGCCTTCCAGAGGGATACATTATAGTCTGGTCAGATGCAATTGCTTGCAACTACTATTGCCTTCTAAAAAAGTTTTGCCATCTCGATAAACTTTCATTAACAACTCAGCATAGCTCGGGATACATTATTTATAAGCCAGGAATTTCTCCTTTAAGGATATAGAGAGCCAGATACTGAAATAATGTCAAAATTGCAGCTTTTCCATGGGAGATTATGAAAGTGCATTTGCTTTCATTTATTCCCTCTTCCATTCCAGTGGCATTCCAACTATAATTTTAATTCTTCTGTAAAGAAAATATTTTGACAACAAAGAAAGACATTAATGATGATTGAAATTTGCTTTTCCTCTCCTTCTCCTCTTGCTCTGCTGTTTTGCAAACCACCATGTCTTTTTTTTTTTTTGCAGTATTTGTTACAAAGTCCCTTCCCCAAGCGAGCCGTGAGCAGAACGAGCCCCTGAGCAGCGAGACGGTGCCGTCCCTCCCAGGTGGGGACAGCCGCACACTCGTATTCCCTTCCTTTGCCACCATTTTGTTACAGCCCTGAAAAGCAGCAAATGGTGGTTATTGTTTCTTTGCAGGGTATGGTTTTGTACTGGATCCATGTGCAAAGTGTAAACATGTCATCAGTCCTCATTTGCTATATCCAAAAACATTCCCCATGTCCATATTTGATTTTCAAGTGCATCTGTGCACTGATTGAAACCCTCCCAACATGCTGCTACACAAATGCAAACCCACACATTGCTGATTTTGAATCAAATGCTCTTATGCTTCCACACTTCCATTTCAAAGTTTGCCTCAGAGTTGCAGTATGTGCCCTTTTAACACATTTTTTCCTGCTCACAAAGAGATCCCTGTGTTCATCGCAGAGGAGCACGGTGCAGTCTTTTCCATTTTGTTCTTATTTATTCCTTGGAGCCTGCTTTTATTTTCACAGCTTATTTATCCTTTGTTTACAGCCCACATGTGCTTTTAAGCAACAAAACCAATATTTAAACAAAGGAAGTAAAGTACTGGGTTATAATATAGGAATTTACTATAGATAGAAAGTTGAATTACAGATAGCAAAGCATTTTTTACTATTAATGTCGTTCATCAAAAAGGAGAGAAAAAGCTTATTGAGTTTCAAATTTTCTGAAAAAAGATGAATCTCTTATAGAGTATGATGGAACGTTTTCCATTTAACGCTGATTAAATTCCTAGTTAAAAAGCCTCCCCCCCCGACAAAAAAAAAGGGAAAAAAAATCCAAAATGT